>NC_057804.1:411211576-411230090 GCF_018294505.1 Triticum aestivum | reverse complement strand
TTTATCTTAGGCGAGTACTTGGACTGCAGCTAAGCCTCCGAGTGGAAGGCTGGCTTACCACTCGACAGGATTTTATTTATCTTAGGCGAGTACTTGGACTGCAGCTAAGCCTCCGAGTGGAAGGCTGGCTTACCACTCGGTAGGATTTTGTTTATCTTAGGCGAAACGGATTTCGCAGCTAAGCCTTCGTGTGGGAGACTGGCTCACCACTCGGTTAGGATTTGTTTTTTTACAGACTTGGGCGAATCGGATTCGCAGCCAAGCCACCCACTGGGGGATTGTTTTGAGTGGGCAAAAGAAATAACGATTACTGGGAAGATTATAAAGCTCTTGTCTTTGATAAATAAACTACTGAAGTACTTTTATTACAACTCATCCGAGTGAATACTTAGGTGTAAAAGGGGTGGAGAAGCTCCGCGTTCCAAGCTCGGGGCTCGTCGATCTGATGTTCGACATTATAAAGACGGTATGCTCCATTGTGGAGAACCTTGGTGACGATGAAGGGACCTTCCCAAGAAGGAGCAAGCTTGTGTGGTTTCTGCTGATCCACTCGGAGAACTAAATCTCCTTCCTAGAAGGCTCGACTCTTCACGTTTTGGCGTGGAAGCGACGCAAGTCTTGTTGATAAATGGTCGATCTGATCAGAGCCACCTCCCTTTCTTCCTCTAATAGGTCGACTGCATCCTGCCGCGCTTGTTCTGCTTCAGCTTCGGTGTAGAGCTCGACCCCGGGAGCATTGTGGAGAAGGTCGCTTGGCAAGATCGCTTCAGCTACGTAGACCAAGAAGAATGGAGTTCTTCCAGTCGACCGGTTGGGCGTGGTCCTTAACCCCCAAAGCACCGAGGGAAGTTCGTCAACCCATGCACCAGCCGCATGCTTAAGATCACGCATCAAACGGGGTTTCAACCCTTTGAGAATCAAACCGTTGGCTCTTTCTGCCTGTCCATTCGACTGTGGATGAGCGACTGAAGCATAGTCGACTCGCGTGCCTTGAGATGTGCAGAAAGCTCTGAACTCTTCGGAGTCGAAGTTTGACCCGTTGTCCGTGATGATGCTGTGCGGGACCCCATATCTGAATATTAATTCTCTGATGAAGCTGACGGCGCATCCGACATCGAGGTTTTTGATGGGTTTAGCTTCGATCCACTTAGTGAACTTGTCGACTGCTACCAGCACATGGGTAAAACCGCTTCTGCCTATTCTCAAAGGACCGACCATATCCAAACCCCACACTGCAAAGGGCCAGACGAGTGGTATAGTCTTCAAAGCTGACGCGGGCTTGTGCGACATATTGGAGTAAAATTGACATCCCTCGCACTTGTCGACTATCTCCTTCGCCATTTCATTCGCTCTTGGCCAATAAAATCCGGCTCGGTATGCTTTGGCCACGGTGGTCCGAGAGGACGCATGATGGCCACAGGTCCCCGAGTGGATGTCATCAAGGATTATTCGACCTTCCTCCGGTGTTATGCATTTCTGACCAACTCCAGTCGCGCTTTCTCTGTACAACTGTCCTCTTATCACGGTAAAAGCCTTAGATCGGCGGACAATCTGTCGAGCCTCTTCTTCGTCCTCCGGGAGTTCTTTCCTCAAGATATACGCGATGTATGGTACTGTCCAATCTGGAGTGATCACCAAAACTTCCATGATCAGGTCGACCACTGCTGGGACTTCAACCTCAGTCGGGTCCGTAACACTCTTAGGTTGCGGAGCTTCATTGGTAAAAGGATCTTCTACGACTGACGGAGTGTGGATATGCTCCAAGAACACATCACTGGGGATGGCCTCTCTCTTGGATCCTATCTTCGCCAGATTGTCAGCTACTTGATTTTTCAGTCGGGGTATGTGGTGGAGCTCTAACCCTTCGAACTTCTTTTCGAGCTTCCTCACTGCATTGCAGTATCCAGTCATGGCTGGGCTTCTAACGTCCCACTCCTTCATCACCTGATTGACCACCAAATCTGAGTCGCCATGAACCATAAGGCGACGGACGCCGAGTGAGATGGCCATGCGCAACCCATAGTGCTTCATATTCTGCTTCATTGTTGGAGGAATCAAAGTGGATTTGGAGCACATATCTGAGTTTATCTCCTCGGGGGGAAACCAAAACAACCCCAGCACCAGAACCGTTTAACATCTTAGATCCATCAAAGAACATGGTCCAATGCTCCGAGTGAACTTGAGTCGGCTGCTGTTGCTCAATACACTCGGCAAGGAAATCTGCTATAGCCTGGGACTTAATGGCTTTCTTTGCCTCGAATTTGACATCAAGGGGAAGGAGTTCAATCGCCCATTTAGCCACTCGACCAGTTGCATCTCTGTTATGCAGAATCTCTGACAATGGTGCATCGCTGACGACTGTAATGTCATGATCAGAGAAATAATGAGCAACCTTCTTCATGGTCATGTAGATCCCATGCACAAGCTTCTGATAATGAGGATATCTTTGCTTTGATGGGGTAAAAACTTCAGAGAGATAATACACTGGGCGCTGAACTTTGAAGGCTTTCCCTTCTTCTTCCCGCTCGCCCGTAAGTACTGTACTGGCCACTTGTCCTGTGGCTGCAATGTAAAGCAACAGAGGCTCTTTGCTGATTGGAGCAGCAAGCACCGGCTGGGTGGAGAGCAGAGTTTTTAACTCGGCAAACGCTGCATCAGCTTCTGGAGTCCACTCAAACTTGTCTATCTTCTTCATCAGTCGGTAAAGGGGCAATGCCTTTTCACCGAGGCGAGAGATGAATCGACTTAAAGCGGCCAAGCATCCAGTAAGCTTCTGGACGTCGTGCACACGCACAAGGCGTTTCATTCGGAGTATGGTGCCAACTTTTTCTGGGTTAGCATCGATTCCTTGTTCTGAAACGAGAAAACCGAGTAACTTTTCGCCAGGTACTCCGAATGTGCACTTCGATGGATTGAGCTTGATATCGTACCTTCTGAGATTGGCAAATGTTTCGGCTAGGTCAGTCAATAGGTCGGAACCTTTTCGTGACTTGAACACGATATCATCCATGTACGCTTCCACATTCCGACTGATTTGAGTGAGTAAACACTTTTGAATCATTCTCATGAATGTGGCTCCGGCATTCTTGAGGCCGAATGGCATGGTGATATAGCAGAAGCACCCGAATGGAGTGATGAAAGCTGTTTTAATTTCGTCAGGTCCATACAGACGGATCTGATGATACCCGGAATAAGCGTCTAGAAAAGACAATCTCTCGCACCCTGCGGTCGAGTCGACAATTTGGTCGATGCGAGGGAGAGAAAAATGATCTTTCGGGTAGACCCGATTGATATGTTTGAAATCAATGCACATACGAAGTGAGTTGTCCTTCTTGGGAACCATGACAACATTGGCGAGCCACTCGGAGTGGTATATCTCTCGGATGAACTCTGCTGCAAGGAGTCGAGCCACCTCCTCGCCAATGGCTTTTTTCTTCTGAACGACGGACCACCGAAGATGTTCTTTAACGGGTTTCGCTTTTGAGTCGACTCTAAGGCGATGCTCAGCCAGCCCCCTGGGAACACCCGGCATGTCAGCTGGCTTCCATGCAAAGATGTCCCAGTTCTCACGGAGGAACTGGATGAGCGCTTCTTCCTATTTAGAGTCGAGTGTTGTGGAAATATGGGTTGGAGCTGCATTGGGGTCAGTCGGGTGGATATGAACTGGCTTCGTCTCCCCAGACGACTGAAATGCTGACTCTGTGGCGGGCTTCTTGGCCCGCAGCAAATCACTCGGATCTGCATTCTTCTTGTATTCCTCCAGCTCTACCACTGTTATCTGGTCATCCGCAATCTTTGAGCCTTTCTGGAAACACTCTTCTGCCTTCTTCCGGCTGCCAGTGATGGTGATCACGCCTTTGGGGCCAGGCATCTTTAACTTGAGGTACACATAACATGGTCGAGTCATGAAGCGTGCATAGGCTGGCCTTCCCAAAATAGCGTGGTAGGCGCTTTGGAAATCCACGACTTCAAATGTCAGCTTCTCTTTGCGGAAATGCTTCGAGTCGCCGAACACTACATCCAGAGCTATTTGGCCGAGTGACTCAGACTTCTTTCTTGGGATGACTCCGTGAAAACTCATGTTGCTGGAACTGAGCCTGGACATCGGAATGCCCATTCCCTTGAGCGTCTCTACATACAGTATATTCAATCCACTGCCGCCATCCATCAATACCTTCGTCAGTCGAGTGCCTTCGACGACTGGGTCGACCACCAGCGCTTGCCTCCCAGGGGTGGGAATGTGAGTAGGATGATCAGACTGGTCGAAAGTAATGGGAGTTTGCGACCATCTCAGATAGTTTGGTGTCGCCGGGGCGACCATATTGACCTCACGGTTGATCACTTTCAGTCGACTTTTGCTCTCTACATCAGCAAAAATCATCAGAGTGGAGTTGACATGAGGGTACTCTTCATCACTGTCCTCCTTGTCCTCAGCCTTGTCCGACTCCTTCTCTTTGTCCTTCAGCTGTTTCCCTTGAAAATGCTGGATTAAGAGCCGACACTGGCGAGTGGTATGCTTTGGGTAGATGAAGTTACCCTCTTCGTCTTTCTTCGTGTGGATATGACACAGTAGATCCATCACGTCATTACCTTCCTTATCTTTTACCTTCTTGGGGTTCCAAGATCCTTTGGGCTTCCCTTTGAATTTGCCCTGAGTCACGGCCAGAGCCTCTCCAGGAGCAGCTGGCTCGGCCTTCCGCTTTTGCTTCCGACTGGAGTTTCCTTTATCCGACTGACTCGGCTTGTACTTGCCACTCCGGAGTCGGTCCTCTTCTTCGCCATTGGCGTACTTGGTGGCTATTTCCATCATCCGACTCAGGGTCATATCTCCAGTTCGACCAAACTTCAGGCTCAACTCTCTGTTCTTGACACCATCCTTGAAGGCGCAGACCGCTTGATGGTCTGACACATTCTCTACAGTATGATGCAAAGTGATCCATCTCTGGATGTAATCTCTCAGAGTTTCACTTGACTTTTGTACGCAAACTTGCAGCTCTGTCAATCCGGCTGGTCGCTTGCAAGTTCCCTCGAACGTCCTGACGAACACTCGGGAAAGATCTTCCCAAGTGTAAATGCTGCTAGGAGCTAACTGATTCAACCATGCCCTGGCTGAACCCTCTAGCATAAGTGGCAAATGCTTCATGGCCACCTCATCATTACCACCACCAATCTGAACAGCCACCCGGCAGTCTTCAAGCCAAGTTTCAGGCTTAGACTCTCCGGTGAACTTACTCACTTGAGTCGCTAACCTAAAGTTGGGGGGTATCACTGCGGCTCTGATGGCTCTGCTAAAGCATTCTGGACCTGAAACGTGGACTCGGCTGCTTGTGGGCACATCTCTGTCATGGCCACCTCTATGAGCTCTGTTCCGGTCGACCAAACCTTGCACGATGATGGATCTCGTGTCAAAGCCTGGTTCTCTGGGTCGACTGGAGGTCTCCGTCCAACACTTAGCTGGCGTCTGTCATCTTGCTGCCGATGGGCGTTAGACCCACTTCTCGGGGGAGGAGTGGGCACTCGACGCCTGTCATCACGATCAAATCGATCATCATAGTGGTCCCGCTGGCCTTCACGTCCCACGCGCCTCGGAGGCGACCTTGGACTGTGAGCCGACTGAACAGTATTCGCAGTGACGAATCGACTGTGAATCCTGTTGCGCGACTACGATACAACCGAATTCTGATCTCCTGCCGCCTGGAGCAGATCTCTGATCTGCATCAAGCCTCTTCCAGCCTCGGACTGAGAGGGCTGAATTGATTCCGCTATACGGGCTGCAACTGCCAAATTTTGAATCGGGGTTCGATATACCTGAGTCGGTTGCGGAAAGATCTGACGTCGGCGGGAGTCGGGTACTCACCGACGCGCACGCTCGTCAAGTGCTCGCTGGAGGTTCTCCAGTCGAGTGCGTTCAGCCAAGTTGGCCAAACGTGCCTCTTCTAGGGCACGAGCTTCAGGAGTTTCTCCTGCAATGGGAGTATGCAGGGCATCCATGTTCCGGCGGTGAAGTTCTTCCCTCTGCTGGGAAGTGAGTGGCTCGGGCTGATACTCTTCGTGGGCCTGAGCGGGGTCGCCTCCGTCGTCCATCCCGTCATTGCGGGGGAAACCAGGAGGGCTACGAGGCCCGTTGACCATCAGGACATCCGCCGCTGGATCACTGCTATCGTATTCGGATGCAGTCTCTACGGATCTAGTCGACAGGTCGAACAGGCCATAGAGAGATTCGTCGGGCTCAATTGCCGCGACTTGGGTGGTGGCCGATTGGCGAGCCACTGCGTGTCTCACCCATCGCTGGAGCCTCGACCGACTGGAGCGCTTGCGCTGGCGGGAGACGGGGAGGGAGGACGGCACAGTAGTCGACCGGTATGGGGTCGACGGCTGCCGCAGCAGGACGCCGCGGACACACGCCCGAAAGTGCGTCGCCCCGCGGACGGGGAGCGCTTCGATGTCGAGTGGTGCCTCCTGGAGCCAAGCGGAGTCATCGGCGATGAAAGCGAGCGCACCGAGACGGATCTCGCGGCCCTCGACCAGAGCTCCGCCAAAAACCATGATGAAGGCAATCGGACAAATCGCAACTTCTCCAAAAATTCGCTAAGACACCTGCCCCACGGTGGGCGCCAACTGTCGTGGTTCTAAGTCTGACAGTAGAATGGGGGGTAGGTATGGAGAGGCAAGATCCTAGCTATGGAGTAGTTGTACACACGAGTGTTTTTACGAGTTCAGGCCCTTCTCTGAGGAAGTAATAGCCCTACGTCTCGGAGCCCGGAGGCGGTCGACTGGTTTATGTGTATATGAGTTACAGGGGTGCGAACCCTTCTACCAGTGGAGGGGGGTGGCTTATATAGAGGACGCCAGGACCCCAGCCAACCCACGTAGCAGAGGGTTAAAGTACATTAAGGCCGGGCATTACTGGTAACGCCCTACATAAAGTGTCATCATGACCATTAAGACTACTTAATTACAGACCGTTTGGATACAGAGTAGATCCTGAACTCCTGATGGTCGAGTGAGTCTTCATGGTCGAGTGTCTTTAGGTTCGTCGAGTGTCTTCTAGCCGGTCGAGTGGAGTCCCTCTTGGTCGACTGGAAGGTAGCTTCGTCTAAGGATGTCCTTGGGTATGGTATCCTAGATAGGTCCATGACCCTACCCTAGGTACATAACATCATCACGAACAATTATTTGAAGCTCAAAATATTTTTTGAATTTTGTGAACAAATTTTGAAATGGAGAACAATTTTGAAAAACCCCGAACAAATTTGTAAGGGTAAATTTGTTTTGAATAGGTGAACAAAAAATTGAAATCCGGTACATTTCCTGAATTTAAAAAGTTTTGAACTTTGTTTTGTGATGAGAACAATTTTGAGAACAGTTTTTCAAAAACTGAACATTATTTTACAACAATAATGTTTTGGAATTTGTGGAAAAAAAGCAAGCAATAACCTTTTTTGAATCTTGAGAACAAATTTAGAAACAGAGAACATATTTCGAACAACGAACAATTCTTTAAAGCATGAACATTTGTTGAATTTTGAGAACAAATTTTGAAAGGGAGAAAATTTTTGAAAAATCCCAAATAAATTTGGAACCATGAATTTTTTTGAATACGTGGACACAAAATTTAAATCTGGTACAGTTTCTGAATTTCAAAAGTTTGGAACAATTTTTTAATTTTGAGAACATTTTTTTGAAAACCGAACATTTTTTGGAAACATGAACAAACACTTAAATATTTTGAAAAAAGTTTGATAAAAATAGAATAAAAGAAAAGGTAATAAAAAACCAAAGAAAAAAAATTTGTTGAAAAGAGAAATTAACTTGAAAAGGAAAACTGAAAGAAAACAAAAAAGTAACGAAAAGAAAAGAAAAAGAACCAGAAAAGGAAAAAAGAAAAAACAAAAAGAGTAAAAAAGAAAAATAAAGGAAAATAAAAAACCGGTTCAAGAACCTTCTAGATGGTTCCCAAAACCAGTAAGAACCGACTGGGAACGCTCTAGAAGGTTCCCAAAACCGGAACCTGGTAGACGCTACAGGGCCGGCCCAGACTCGCTCGCTAGTCAGATCCCCTGTGCGATTCAGCGACAGTTTGACACAACGAGCGTCCAATAGTGAATTCCGACATCGCTTGTTAGCACAAGAAGGGATTGAGCAGCAACAACAAAGCATGTTCAAGGTTCTCCTAACCAGGGAGAGCCTTTTTTTGGCAGGGGAGCTATGTTGACCTTTTCTTTCTGGTATTGATGGATCAACCCTTAGAAATTAGATTAAGTTGCTTCTATTGTTAGGTTTTATGTGTACTCAGTGATAATGTTTGGAAGGTGAAGACAACATAGATTATAATAGAATCTCCATAGGAGAAATGATGTGATCGTTGTAACTGAGATCTACAAGTGTATGATGTTTTGGTCCCATGGATGACGAGTTTTGATCTGATGGATTATCGTCCAGTGCTTCAGTCCGACTTGACGACGGTGGTGGCGGTGATATGCCAATGTCGAGTTTGTGTTGGTCGGTAGTCCTCCCATTTTGCTTTCTATGCTCTCATTTTTCTTATGTAACTGTATTGTGGCGAAACGGACATTAAATTATTTATTTTTGCCAGAAGACTTCACATTATCTTTGGCATGTCTTAAATTTGGTTTTATTAGGATTTTTATAGTTCGATTTTGTTTTATTATCTTTAATCTTATGTATTTTTAGTGAATCCGTAAAATAGGATCCTTCCCCATAAAAATACATGTGGAAAAAAATCTGGGCCTCTCTAATTTGCAACTTTACAAAAATGTAGTAATAGCAAAAAGTTGATTAAATGGTAAATAGATTTATTGCATGCTGTCTAAAAGAAAAAAAGAAAAGAAAAGAAGGCAGGAGCAGCATACAGTGGGGAGACCCTTACCAGAAATTTAATTTAATTAGTTCGTCCTGTTCATCAAGTGTGCTCCCTTTAATCACACCTAAACCGGCAATGCACGGACCTACGCACTGTACGTACCACCTAATCATTGAACAATCCGATCTGATTAGGGGAAAGCAAACCAAGACGTACAACTTCACCACTGCACAAACTAGCATAAAAGTTCGACCCATTCACAAAAGCTGGACCAAACCTGCACAACTTTTAAAAGATCAACATGCATGTCTAGCACTTTTTTTTTCAGAACATGTCTACCACATTTTTCACATCATTGCTCTTCTAATACTAGTACATATACATGGCATCGTCACCTAGTGGCAAGCAATGCAATTGCCAGTCGGCCAACAGTGGCAAAGTACACGCAACTTTCACACCGGCGATTAGGTATTCTATAATCGCACTTATGGAAAGAAAGAAAGCCCCAAAGGATGGAGGGCTGTCACGAGCATGTCCCCGGCATGCAGACCGCCCGATCGACATCTTACGGTGGCGATCCTTCTTCCCTGGCCCTGTGCTAATGCGCGAGCGGTTAGCTACCTCGAGGAGGTGTTTGTGATGAGGTCTCGGTTGCTTAGCCTTACCTTGTGCCAAGAAGACGCCATCGTTTGATGCAGCAATTTGTTTCTTGAATGATATATATGTCCGTGTGCATCTTTTGATGCAGTGGCGCATGGTTATCCTTCTTTCCAAAAAAAAAGAAGCCATAATTTTTGTAGCGATGATTGTGATAAACCGGCAAAGTGCAAATACCTTCTTATGAGTGGTTGTGTGCATCAAGAGATGCAGAGGCCGGAGGTATTCCTTCTTCGAAGAAAAATCTTCTTCTTGTGAGTTTAAGTAAAGACAGGAGACAATGTGAATGTCTTCTACGTACGTTTCGTGCATGAACATTCAGTCAACACTGTCCTGTACGTACTCCCTGTCCAGGTCTTGTCTTTTTTCCTTTTCTTTTGGCAAACAAGGCATTGCCAACAAAAGCCTCCCCGAACTGAAAGCATGTCCAATTTTGCGTGCAGTCTGGTACTACAAAACTCATCGAGAACTTAAAACAGCTTGCCAAAGAAAGTGTATTAGTGAGAGATGCAGTATTATATTGGGAAATAAACGAAAAACAAGCAATGTAAACCCCACAATTTAGGGCAACTTGGAGGCACCACGATATTATTTATTAAAAAGAACGCAGTTCTTTTAGCATCCAAGTTCAAAGAATGAATGCCTTGAGAGAGTAGAGTTCAAGTCAAAGGGAGTAAAAAAGTAATCCCCGGAACCCAGAAAAATTAATCTGATGATAAGGTTGGGGTTTGAAGCTACTAAGCTCTCCTTTTCACACAGATTATAAGATCTCTATGTACACGCACATACTCCGATCCATGGCCATGGGCACAAGAGCTCTCTTTATACGGATTCATGAACAACGTACACTTCGATCACATACCCGCTAATCATTTCGGAAGGGCATGCAACATGCCACTTCTCTCGGATCACTCGATAATAACTAGCCAATTCATATAACCAAACGCTAGTTATTTACTGCTAACTAGGGAGAGGGCCTCCAAATCGTAAAAATTACAGGACGCCACGTTGCAATATATAAGGTCCTTTTTTACACCATGCTTAACAGTTGTATGTTGCACATTAATTTTCTCTTCAAAAATCTAGATCATATTGTTGGATGAAGTTTGAGCCTGCATCCAAAAATATGTCCATCTTATCATGAAAGAAACAAAACAAGTTATTCAAGGAACTCCAAGTTAATTACCTCCAAAGAGGCAAACAAGATTTTTTAGTCTAGTTATAACTTTACTTTTTTTTTGTGTGTATCTTCAAACAGTTATTAGTTCATGTTTTACCGTATTCAGCTAAGTTTTGAGACCAATACTTAATCAATCTTGGTGAGGAAAAAGAAAGTTACTCGATGCCATGAAGCTTGAAACAGGAGATAAAAAGCCATATGTTAGTGCTTTTATATGTTTACTTTCATCCCATTGATGTTAATGGCATCATTATTACTTCCTTATTTGCAAAAAGTGCAAAGTCCATTCTTGACCCTAGAAATTAGGGCATTACAAGTTTATTACCGCAAACCAACCTGTGGTTGGATAGTGGTATCCTCAACCTACCAGGGTTCAACTCCTGGTGCTCGCATTTACCATCAAGATGATATTTCGGCTCAGTCTCTCGAAGGTGCTCATAAGGGTAGGGTGTGCGTATGTGCGTTCATAGGGGTGAGTGTATGCACATATATATGAGCGCTTGCGTCTGTACTGTGTTAAAAATAAATAGTTTCTTACCAACCTAGATGTAATATTATCAGCCACATAATTAAGTCTAGTACTCCCTCCATTTCTATATACAAGACCACTTTCTAAATTTAATCATTAATTTTACAACCAAAAAGTGAGTTATATGCCACAAAAGGTATGGCATTGGATGCGCATTTCAAAGAACTTTCCGATGATATATTTTCTTTATGACATATAGTCCATATTTTGTTGATCAAAATTAGAAGTCAAAATTTGACATGAGAAACAAAGTGATCTTGTATACAGAAATAGAGGGAGTACTAACGTAGGAGAGTCTTGAAATTGTCCAAAATATGTTGGTGCTTGTTTTCCTTCAGCAATGTATGTCCAATACCCAAAGTAATATAGTGTATACTCCTCAATATAGCGCATATTTTGCTGCACCCATCAAACCTTGTCCTACGTGTAAAAGCATAAATTGAGCATGTAAGAATAATATTATTGTATTGTCTTGCAAGATAATTTTATATTATGTCCCTCTTGACTATTTTTAGGCATATCACATGCAAAAGGTTACAACCAAAGTGATACATTGAAGTATTTTCGTTTATAGTTTCTGGAAAAGGGAACTATATATTAACCATACTGAAGTCTTAGTAGAAATATTCTAGGGTATATATACGCCCCTAGGCTGTAGCGGGAGTTTAAAAATAACCACACACCTATGATAATGGATCTACAGTTTATGTGTATACTCCCTCCATTCCAAATTACCTAGTGTATTAGAGTTCACTAGGACAAGCATTTGACCAACAAATACTATGTTAATAAAAACATCATATATATGATATAAAGTTCTCTTTTTGCAAAAATATGTGACATAAAGTTGATATCATTTGTATTTTAAAGTACTCATTTGTGGTTATGATTTGTTATCACGAAAGTTACATCATAGTAGTGTAATTGTCCAGAAAAGGCTTGGCCCAACGAAACCTAATACGCTACTCCATATTTTGAACCGAGGGAGTAGAGGCTGTTCCCAGGCACAAATTATGCACTCTTACAAAAATGTTACTCCTTTTGATCCAAATTAATTGACGCATCTTTAATAGTACAACTTTATTGTACTAAAGTTGTGTCAGTTAATTTGGACCGGAAGGAGTAGTACTATTTTTTAGTGGAACTGATATGCAACTATTTTTAGAGGAATTAATACAGTGCTATTTTTTAGAGAATTAATACAGTACAACTTTAGTATAAATTATACTAAAGCTGCGTCAACTAATTTGGATCGCAAGGAGTAATACTAATTTTTAGGAGAATTAATATGCAACTATTTTTAGAGGAATTAATACAGTACTAGTTTTAGAGAACTAATACAGTAGTATAACTTTTGTATTATAAAGTTGCACTAAAGCTGCGTCAACTAATTTGGATAGGAGGGAGTAGTACTAATATTTAGGGGCAGTGGTATCCCCAACCCATCAGATTCCAAATCCTGATGCTCGCATTGTTTCTGGATTTATTTTAGGATTTTCGGCGATGTGCTTTCAGTGGGAGGAGACGATCCCGTCGATGACGAGGCGCATACGGTGACTTTGTAAATCTCATGATGATATGTCGGTTCAGTCTCTCGGAGGTGCTAATAGGGGTAGGATGTGCGTGTGTGCGTTCATAGGGGTGAGTGTATGTGCGTGTATATGAGCGCTTGTGTCTGTACTGATGCTCAAAAGAAAAATCTTTAGGGGAATTGATATGCAACTATTTTTAGAGGAGTTAATACAGTACTATTTTTTGGGAAATAAATTTGCTACTTTGTTACATTTTTTTCCTGCACAATAGAACACTTCCACTTGTGCAACAACTAGAACCTCTCCCCTATATAAAGGCAGTGGCACACAGACATGCCCAAGAGCCAAAGTAACGCGCAAGACCAGCCAGCAGGGAGAGTTTTTCCATTGCTAATCAAGCAACGGTTAGCCGGTCGGCAAGAAGCCACACAGAGCATGGGCAACAGCCTGCGGTGCTGCCTGGCCTGCGTCCTCCCGTGCGGCTCCTTCGACTTGATCCGCATCGTTCACCTCAATGGCCACATCGAGGAGTACTCCCGCCCGGTCACCGCCGGCGAGGTCATGGCGGCGCACCCCAGCCACGTGGTGAGCCGGCCGTGCTCCCAGGGCGGCGCGCGGCGGATCCTCATTGTCGACGCCGATTCGGAGCTGGAGCGGGGGTGCTTCTACTTCCTGGTGCCGACCTCGTCAGTGCCGGAGAAGAAGAGGAAGCCGTCGTCGCAGCCACAACAGAAGAAGGTGCGGTCATCGTCCACGTTGAAGCCGACGAGCGTGCCGAGCAGTGCCGGCGCCGGCGCCAATAAGGTGACGAAAGACCGCGGCGCCGGCGACAGCTACCTGGCGGAGGTGCTGTCGGAAGGCAAGGCCAGGTGCAAGCGCAGCCGGAGCGTCCGCGCGACGGTGTGGCGGCCGCATCTTCAGATCATCCCGGAAGAAGCTCTCGAGTGAAATCTCTTGCGTGAGCTTTGGTCCCTGTTGTACATACGGGTCTGGGTCTGGTTGTGCATGGTGTACCGTGCACGTACAAGGACGATCGAACGGCGCCGCGTAGCCATGCGTGACGTGGTGGGCGCTGATGGCCGTTGGGTCGTCCAGTTTTAGGTGAGAGGCCGGCGATCGCCGCCGGTTGCCTCTCCCTTGTAGTTTTTCTCACTCTCTCGGTGTTTTTCCAGCTCTTTTCACTGCCGGCCAGATCGGGCTGCTTTGAAGGCAGTGGGAGTAGTTGGGTTTGGGTTGCCCTCGATGGCAGAGAGAACAGGAGAATCAGAAAACAAGTCTGCAAAAGTTTTTTTTTTACGGGTGTAATGACAAGAAGCCAGAAAAGTTCAGCAGAAACTTCAACGTTGTTGTCCATCTTGTCAGGATATATTACGTGCGTTGTTCATCTCTGATGCATCCTCCAGTGAGCTGTACACAGGTTTGAGGAAACTTCCTGAATCGCATGGTAATCAGTAGCCGGACGGCAGGTTCCCGTTGGTTTTTGCGGGTGGCTCATCCCTGTCCCATATTTTCTTCAGATTTAGCTGCCGCGTGAACTAAATACCGGAGCAGACGAAACATACATCTAATCCAAACAGGGTCTCGGTCTCCACTGGCCTTGTCTAGAACTTGCTGCTAATCAGTCAAAACAAGTCGCAAAATTGCGTCGAGTTGTATGGAAGGGGACGAAAGTTTTTTGTCCGATGCAGGCATGAAACAAGGGGAGCTTTTTCTCCGTCACGTCCGGACATCCGGTGGTATGAGCTGTACCTCAGGTTAAACAACAGTGAAGCAGCTCTAGCCCCAAGTGAGCACGAGAAGCCACCCTTCAACACTCTGCCAAGTGGCAAGGGAAGTGCCAGTGCCAGCGCGTCCAACTTCATGGAAGCACTCCTTTGTGTGTGTGGGCCGAGAGACCAATATACTCCTTCGATCGAGAGCAGGCTTTCTTTAGTGAATGGACACTCTCACAGGACTACCAGGTTGACAATCATGGGCTAGATGCATCACCAATCCGGTTAAACACATTAGGGCATCTCCAACACGGATCTTCAAACCGTCTGCATCAGTCCCGGACTCCGCAAGCCATTCAACGGCGCCCCATCAGTTCGCGGAGCAATCCAGACAGCACGGTCCAAACTCCGCAAACCATTCAACGGCGCCCTGATGATGATATAAACCTAGGGTAGGGTCATAGGCCTGACCTATACGCCCTACCCAAGGTCACTACCCTAGAAGCAAAGACATCCAAGAGACGACGGGGAGTACCAATTGAAGGCGTCGAGTGCCATCCACTCGATCAGTCATATCACTTGGGTACCCCTCCCTCCTGATATCACTCGACCGTACGAGAAACCACTCGACTTAAAGAAGACCGGGAGTCACTCTGGACAGCAACGGTCAGGCGTTCACTCCGTAGTTTTTAAGATCATTAATAGAACTTTATAGCTGGCGTTATCAGTAACGCCCTATCTTTATGTACATTGAACCCCTGTAGCGGGGGTGGGCTGGGTCTTAGCGCACTCTATATAAGCCACCCCCCTCCTCTAGGACAAGGGTTCGCACCCCCTATAACACACACTCTCATATTTCAATCGACCGCCTCAGGGCACCGAGACGTAGGGCTTTTACCTCCTCCGAGAGGGGCCTGAACTCGTAAACACTTGCGTACAATCTCGCCGTAGCTAGGACCTTGCCTCCTCATACATACCCCATATAAGTACTGCCAGACTTAGTACCACGACAGTTGGCGCCCATCGTGGGGCAAAGCGTCTTAGCGACTTCCGGCGAGGTTGCATTTTCTTCGATCTTCATCAGCATGGTTTCCGGCGGCGGTTTGGTCATGGGCCGCGAGTTCCGACTCGGCGAGCTCACTTTCATCGCCGACGACTCCGCCTGGCTCCAGGAGGCCCCCCTCGACGTCGAGGCTCTCCCGATTCGTGGCTCGTCGCACTTCCGTGCGAGTTCCTGTGGCGTCCTCCTTCGGCAGCCGTCGACCCCGTATCAGTCGGTCCTCGCGTCGTCGTCTTAGTCTGCTAGACGCTGCCGCAAGCGGTCTGGTCGTTCGCGGCTCCAGCGGTGGGTGAGACATGCGGTGGCTCGTCAGGCATTCACCCCCAAGTCGCGGTGATCGAGCCCGACGTATTTCCCTGCGGATCAGTCGACCTGTCGACTGATTTCACGGACACCTTTTCTGAGAGCGGGAGTTGTGACCCCGCGGCGAAAGTCCTCATGGTCGACTCCCATCGCGGCCCACGTGGTTTTCGTCGCAGCGGCGACGGCGGTGGCAGCGACGACCCGTCATTCGGCCATGAGGAGTACCAGCCCCAGCCTCTCAACTCGCAGCAGAGGGAGGAGCTGCATCGCCGCAATGTGGAGGCTCTCCAGACCCCCATCATAGGGGAAACCGCCGAGGTCCGGGCCTTGGAGGCAGTGGGCCTGGCCATGCTGGCCAAGCGCACTCGTTTGGAGAATCTCCAACATTCTCTCGACGAGCATGCACGTCGACTGATCCCCGAATCTAGTCCACGACAATTGTTTCCACCGGAAACTCAGGTATTCCGCACTCCGGTTCAGAATCTTGCAGCTGCTGCGCGTATCGCCGAGTCCATTCAGTCGTCCCATTCAGAGACTTGAAGAGGTTTGGAACAGATCAAGGCGCTGCTCCGAGCAGCAGGAGACCAGAACTCCGCCGTGTCCCATCCGCGGAACAGAATTCACAGCAGATCAGTAAGGGCTGACACCGTTCAGTCGGCACACAGTCCCAGGTCGCCTTTGCGGCGTGAATATCATGGTCACTGCCAAGATCGGCACCTGGGCAGAGCTCATGGAGAGTATGATCGTGAGTACGCCCGCGACAACCACCGTCGAGCACCTTCGCCCCTTCCGAGGGACGGGTCATACGCGCCCCGGCGGTATGATGATAGGCGTCCGTATGGAAATGACCGCAGAGTTCCAGTCGACCCCAGAGAGCCTGGCTTCGACGCAAGGTCAGTCCTTGTGCAGGGTCTGGTGAACCGGAATAGAGCGTACAGACAAGGGCTGGACAGAGACAGGCCCAGTGGAAGCAGGGTCCATGTTTCCGGCCCATAGTGTTTCGGAAGAGCCATCAAAGCCGCTGAGATCCCTCATAACTTCAGATTGGTGACTGGCGTCAGGAAGTTCATAGGAGAATCAAAGCCCGACACTTGGCTTGAAGACTACCAAGTGGCTGTGCACATTGGTGGCGGCAGCGATGAGGTGGCCATGAAGCACCTCCCTCTGATGCTTGAAGGTTCTGCCAGGGCTTGGCTGAATCAGCTGGCTCCTGGGAGCATTTTGAGTTGGGATGAGTTAGTCTGAGTGTTTACCAGAACATTTGAGGGCACCTGCAAGAGACCTGCTGGTCTACCGGAGTTGCAGCATTGCGTGCAGAAACCGAATGAAACCTTGAGAGACTATATCCAAAGATGGATCACTCTGCACCACACAGTGGAGAATGTGTGAGATCACCAAGCAGTCTATGCCTTCAAGGAAGGCGTTCGCTACACAGAGCTCAATCTGAAGTTCGGTCGGGACGGAGATATGTCCCTGACTCGGATGATGGAGATTGCCAACAAGTACGCCAATGGCGAAGAGGAGAACCGACTCCGCAGTGGTAAGCACAAAACAGTCGCCCATGACACCGAAGGAGGAAATTCTAGTCAGAAGCAGAAGCGAAAGGCTGAGGCAGCAGGTCCTGCCGAGGCAGCAATGTTGAATCAAGGAAAGTTCAAAGGGAAGCTCAAAGGGCCTTGGATCCCTAAGAAAGTGAAGACCAAGAAGGAAACGATGTGATGGATTTCCCATGTCATATTCACACCAAGAAGGATGAGGAGGGGAACCTGATTCTCCCCAAGCATACGACTCGACAATGTCGACTCCTAATCCAGAGCTTCTGAGAAAGCAAACCCAGTGAAAAGGACAAAGAGTCCGATAAAGAAGAAGAAGATAAGGATGATGATGGTGGTTACCCCAATGTCAATGCCACCTTGGTGATTTTTGCTGACCTCAAGAGCAAAAGTCGACTGAAGGTCATTAACAGAGAAGTGAACATGGTTGCTCTGGCAACACCAAAGTATTTGAAGTGGACCCCCCCACTACTGTAACGCCCCGGATCCGATGCGCCAGGTGTCTGCCAGTTATTCGTCGTTGTTGCCATGTCATGTGCTTGCGTGTTGCATTTTGCCATGTCATCACCTGCATTTCATCTGCCTGTTTTTTCAAAACTTGCATCCATTCGGGTTCTCCCGGTTCTCTCCATTGTCCGTTCGGAGTCCAGACCTCTCGCGCGTGCCCCGTCGCCCCTCTCAGACCTTGTTTCGTGTGCGGGTGTTAAATGTTCTCGGAATGGACCGACGTTTGCCAAGTGGCCCTGGTATAGCACCAGTAGACCGCCTGTCAAAGTTTCGTGCCATTTGGAGTCCGTTTGATACTCCAACGGTTAATCGCGTAGCTCGAAACCCTCCTTCTTTTGTGCAGCCCAACACCCCTCCAAAGTGGCCCAAAACCCATCCTAACCCCCTCCATGCTCTCGGTCGTTCGATCACGATCGTGTGGGCGAAAACCGCTCCTCATTTGGACTCTCCTAGCTCCCAAAATCTATAAATAGCCCCCTCCCCCGAAATTCACGAATCAAATTCTCCCCCAAACCCTAGCACCGCTCCCTCTCCGCCGCCGGACATGTCCGGACGGAGCCGGACACGTCCGCGCCACCGCGCCCAGCCAATCAGAGGGCGCCGCGTGTCCTCCGCCGCCGTCCTTGCGCCGCCGGGCCGCGGAGCCCATCCAGGGCC
>NC_057804.1:411189358-411211250 GCF_018294505.1 Triticum aestivum | reverse complement strand
CCTCCTCCCATCGCCGCCGCGGCGCCCCTCGCCTCTCCTCCCCGGCCCGGCTTCCGCGCCGCTGCCCTCGGCCTCCAGCCGCACCTCGCAGCTCAGGCCACCGGAGGCTCGCCGGAGCCCGCGCCCTCCGCCGTCCCTGCTTCGTTCCCCGCGCCGTCCCTGACCCCCTGCCACCACCATCGCCGCCGGATCCGTCCTCCCCTTCCCCGTCTCCGGCCATCTCCCCCGTCTCCGGCATCTACTCCGGCGAGCCCGGGCCCAAATCTAAAAAGAAGGTTGACTCCGAAATCTAACTAAGTCCCTGATTTTTTTGACTTTTTCATGCCATGTTCAACGCATCATAACTTGTTGCGTACTGCTCGGTTTCGTGCGTGTAATATGTCAAATTGTTCGTCCCAACGAGTACTTCATTTCATTCCATTGCATCATATTCATTTGAGTCCATCTTGATGCCTGAATCATTGTTGCAAGAGTGCTATATAATGTTGTCTGCTATCTGTTAACAGAACATGTTCATTTGTCATTTTTGCCATGTTTGATGTGTGCATCCTATGAGGTTGATGTCTACAAGTGTTTTGTGCTACATCATGCCAACTTTACAGGGGTGCATGCCATGTATTTTTTGATCAATGTGGTGACTAGAACAAGCATGCAAACTAGGCTTCGTGATGTTGCTGATTTCAGTCCCTGTTCTGCTGTTATTTATATGCCATGTAAACTTGATGCTACAGAGAGATCCAAGCATATTTTGAGATACTTCAGTAAGAATGTTTTGAATATATGGTTATTCTCTATCCATTCATGCCCCTCTTTGAAATTATGGAGTAGTCTAGCATGTCATTTTCTTGCTCTAATTTTGCTATAAAATGTTTCCTGGCAGATTGTTTACATGTTATTCAATTTTGCCAAGGTTGTTGTAGTTGATTCTTGCATGCTATGAACTTGTTCTTGCTTTGGTTAGTTTCATAAACATGTTTTCTTGCTGATTCTATGCTTATCTTGTCATGCAATGACTTGTGGTGAGTGAATCGAGCTCGTGAAGTAGTATACTTGCTGTTACTGTTTTGCTAGGTTGAATATGTTATTTTGTGATGCTATGTAAACCTGCTGCTACAAGTCATTCTATGCATAATTTGGAGATCTTCTCTAAGGATGTTTTGTTATACATGTCATGCTCTATACATCCATGCCCCTGGTTGCATTTATAGCCTGTTGTAGCTTGTTGTAATCTTGCTCTAAAGTTGCTAAATATTGTTGCTGTCAGCCTGTTAACTTTAAGTTCAGTTTTGCCATGTGTGTTTCTAGTGATCCATGCACCCTATGAACTTGCTATTGCCATGCTTAGCTTCATAAATATGTCTTCTTACTGTTGGTTTACTTGTCATGCCATGTATTGATCTGTGGTGAGTGGTACAAGTTCACCAACATGCCTACTTATTGTTGTTCCTGCCATGTTTGAATCTGTCATATAACTTGCCATGTTTACATGGGTGCCATCATATCTTCTGATCCTTTTTGGCTCATGGTTAGTAAAGGACTTTTGTTCTATGTATTGAGTAGTATCATTCCATGCCTTTGTTTGTCATGTTAAATTCCTGTAACATGTTGTTTGATAGCTCTAAACATTGCAACCTGATGTTATTTCTGCAAAGTCTGGAACTGTTACTATATGCAATCTTGCCAAGTTTTTTGGAGCCTGTTCTAGTGATTTCTGGAGATAACTCAGTGTTCATGTTTTGTTATGGTTTACCTGTACATCATGTCCATGCCTTTTGTTCTCATGTTGGGGTGCTGTAGCATGTTGTTTTGATGCTTGCAATATGCCTAGTTGCTGTTTTGGACAGATTGTTGCTATAACTTGTATAATGTGTGTGTGTGTTGAACCGTTGCTCCGTTTTGAGTGTGCTCTATATGAAACTTGCTTGATTTTGCATGTAGTTTCATATTATCATGTTGCATCCATGTTTTGGAGGTGTTTGCTTGATGTTTGTATGCATTTTGCATCAATGTCATGTTTATCTTGTTTTGCTCGTATCTTCTAGGTCGTAGCTCCAAATCTAATGAACTTTATATGTAACTTGACTAGAATCTCGTGTAGATCATCTTGGTGCATCTTAACTTGCTGTTTAACAACTTGAACATAAGGTTTATTCATATATGGACCAATTTCGAAACTTGCATATGAGGACTTACCGGATTTGTTATATGTTGTTCCCGGCCTTATTTAAACTTACCTTGATGTGTTGCTCTTGTTTGCATCATCTATTGCCATGAGTAGCTTCATGTAGTCTTGTCATGCATCATACTTGTTTGTGCATCATGTCATTGTTCATTTGTGGTGTGTTTACCATGTTGTGTGCTTCTTCTCGATAGTTCCCGTTTCGTTGCGATCGTGAGGATTCGTTCGTCTACGCTTGGTTCGTCTTCGTGGCTTCATCTTCTTCACGGACTCGTTCTTTTTCCTAGTGGGATTTCAGGCAAGATGACCGTGACCTTGGATCTCATGACTATCATTGCTATGCTAGTTGCTTCATTCTATCGCTTTGCTGCGCTACCTATCACTTGTTCTTCAAGCCTCCCAAATTGCCATGTCAGCCTCTAACCTTTTTTCACCCTTCCTAGCAAACCATTGCTTGGCTATGTTACCGCTTTGCTCAGCCCTCTTATAGCGTTGCTAGTTGCAGGTGAAGTTGAAGATTGCTCCATGGCAAACAGGTTTATGTTGGGATATCACAGTATCTCTTATTTAATTAATGCATCTACATACTTGGTAAAGCATGGAAGGCTCGGCCTTATGCCTGGTGTTTTGTTCCACTATTGCCGCCCTAGTTTCTGTCATACTAGTGTTATGTTCCCGGATTGTGCATTCCTTACGCGGTTGGGTGATTTATGGGACCCCCTTGACAGTTCGCTTTGAATAAAAGTCCTCCAGCAAGGCCCAACCTTGGTTTTACCATTTGCCTTGGGAGTAATTAACCCGAGGGTCATCTTTACTATAGCCCCCCCGGGCCAATGCTTGTCTAAGTGTTGGTCCGAACTAGAGCTATTTTGAAAGTGCTAGTTATCGACTAGAGGGGGGGGGGGGTGAATAGGCGATTTTTAGGAAAGTCTTCAAAACATGGGAGTTTCGAGGACAAATGATAGAAACAACCTAATTGATATGCAGCGGAAGATAAACTACAACAAGCAAGCCATAATCAAGTATGCAATAGCATTAACGTTTGAAGATTAATAACAGCTAGGTAGTAGGATCAGGATGGAAGATAGTATGAAGCCAATCAACAATAGTAGTCAAGCAATGAAGTCAATCAGATAAAACAATAAGCAATGACTTCACGAAGACAAACTCAAAGTAAAGGAGGGAAGAGATAGAACCAGTTGCTTGTTGAGGACACAGGATTTGTTGGACTAGTTCCAGTTGCTGTGACAACTGTACGTCTGGTTAGGGAGGCTGAGATTTAACTCAGAAGACCGTGTCTTCACCTTATTCCCCTTGAGCTAAGGTCACTTAGTCCTCGCCCAATCACTCTGGTAAGTCTTCAAGGGAGACTTCCAAACCTTCACAGACTTTGTTCACTCGGCAATCCAGAATGACTCTTGGATGCTCAGAACGCGAGGCCTAACCGGCTGGAGGATACACAGTCCTCAAGTGTAATAAGTCTTCAGGTCACACAGACAGTAAGACTTCAGTGATGCCTAACACTCTTTGGCTCTGGGTGTTTGGGCTTTGTCCTCGCAAGGATTTCTCTCTCTCAAATGCTTCGAGGTGGGTTGCTCTCAAACGACAAAAGCCGTATACAAACTCTGAGCAGCCACCAATTTATGGTGTAGGGGGTGGGCTATTTATAGCCACCAGGCAACCCGACCTGATTTGTCCAAAATGACCCTGGGTCACTAAGGAACTGACACGTGTTCCAACGGTCAGATTTCAAACACACACGACAACTTTACTTGGGCTACAAGCAAAGCTGACTCATCCAACTCTGGATAAGATTTGCTCTCATTGTCTTCGCTCGAAGACATAGGATTTGGGTTGAGCATCACTTCAGTCACTCTGACTTAGATCACTTGGACCCCACTTAACAGTACGGTGGTTCCTATGACTCAACAAAGAAGAAAGGAAACGACGAAACCACACAGTCTTCACGATCCATTGTCTTCACGTAATGTCTTCTCATGTCATAGTCTTCAATATGAATATCTTCTCATACCACCATTGTCTTCAATGTCTTCATACATTTTTAGGGGTTATCTCCGGTAGGTAAACCGAATCAATGAGAGACACTACCTACGTTATCCTGCAATTCTCACAAATGCATTAGTCCCTCAACCAACTTTGTCGTCAATACTCCAAAACCAACTAGGGGTGGCACTAGATGCACTTACAATCTCCCCCTTTTTGGTGATTGATGACAAACTGGTTGAAGTTTTCAACGGGGATAAAGTATGTGAAATTGTAAGGATAGGAATTGTCTTCATAAGTAGCAAGGGCTCCCCCTGAAGATGTGCATATTAATAATTTTCTTTTGGATTGCAAATGCACATGGCAAGTTGTACTTATGGAGATCCACTTCAACTTATGAAGATAATTCATCATGCATGAAATGGTATAACAAGTAGAATGACATGCATAATGAAAAATGGACGTCTGCAGGATGATCTAAGGGCGGAAGTTATCATCGCATCAGAGTAAAGCAAACACGTAGCAGAAGTAGCAGACGACCATCAAGTTTAGGTGTTACAACTCAAAGAACCAAATGTATCAAAATGCAAGAGTTGTAAGCACGCAGCAAAATATAATGCAACCGCCCATATGAACCCTCTTGAAGACTATCAACTCATACGCTTCTCCCCCTTTTGTCAGTAATGACCAAAAAGGTTTGAAGACATAGAGCATCTACTCGTCTTCTTGATGAGTAGGTGAAGCAGCAGGGTTGTTGTCGTTGGGTGGCGGTGCAGAGGAACTTGGTGCAGTGTCGATGCGCACAGTAGTTGGAGGTGGTGAAGTAGCGTCATCTTCATCATCGATCACTCTGGCATTAATTGTTGCCGCAGAGGAGGAATATTCAGAGTCTTCAAGAGATGGAGTTCTTCGTAAGACGGCATTCCATGGAGGAGTGGAGTCAAACTGAAATCTTTCATTGAAGCCATCGTCTTGAAGATCTGCTTCAGCACTAAGCAGGGTCAAACTCTTCCATGATCTCCGGCAAGTTTCATGAGCAACAAAGGCATTCCTGGTGGCAAGGTTGCGAATGCGATTGACATCCACCAAGAGGCTTTGCATCTGTCTCTTGAGCCAAAAGTGATGTTTATCCTGTTTCTGATGAAGGGCCACAAGAAGTTCTCGGTCATTGAGAACGCGAGAACGCTTGCGAGGCCTTTGGGAAATGGTGCTTTCAGTGGCTTCAGTGGGCGCTCTGTGAGGTAGACGAGTGTTACCAGCAAATGGATAGATTCGTGTTGCTGCTGGAACACCTTCAATAGGCTGAGTGAAGCTTTGGTGCTCGATGTTCTGAAGACAAAGCGGCGTCTTGGCAGGGTCAGAATATATAGCACCAACTGACATATCAACTTCTGGTAGAAATATTATATGATTGCGAGCAGAGGGTTGATAGTTGACAGTAGAGTGGTGCTTGATAAGGCGCATGACCCATGGAGCATAAAACTTCAGACCAAAGAGATCAGAATCGGAGGCAGCAAGTTGTCTTATGAAGAATTCCTGAGTGTTGAAGCTGATGCCATTGAGAATATAGAAGACCAAAGTCTTCATAGTTCCTTCAAGCTTGGCCCTTGATGAGTGTCCCTTGACTGGCCATAGAGTTCGCCTGATGATATGATATATGATTCGAGGCAGATACTCAAGGTCTTCAACAAAGAAATGTGTGGGATATTCAGCGTCAGATGGCAAAGGCTTCATCATGCTCAGCATCTGGCTCATATTGGGTTCTGGCTTATGAAAGATGCTCTCTACAGCATTGCGGTGTAGCTGACAGTCAGGTTCATACAGTTCTCCAGGAGTGGCTAGCCCTGTAAGCTCGATGATGTCCATAGCTTTGGCTTCATGATGAACATTTCCAGTCATCCACTCGAGAACCCATGTCTTGATGTCTCTGTTGTAGCCGCGAATGTGCAGAGTGGCATAGAATTGAAGCAACAGCTCTTCATTCCAATGTTCTTTGTCTGTCACAAAGTGGAGCAGACCAGCATCTCGAAAGCAATCAAGTGCTTCTTCTAAGCATGGCAGTCCAGCAATGGCTTCAGTGTCAAGGCGCATATGAGGGAAAATGCGCCCTTGATCATATAACACGCATGAGTAATAGCTTCTCTGTTGATAGCTCCAGAACCTATCGGATGATATTCTTGGCTTGGAGTAAGGGTTCTTGGCGCTGTCAAAGAAGGTATTGTGGCTCTTGAAGCCATTAGCATTGAAGGACGGGGGAGTTGGCAGTACCTGGAAACCTTGGCAACCTGGGCTTTGGCTTCTGCACTTGAGGCTTATGCTCAATATGATAGTCAAATTGCGGTTCTGAGGCAGAGAGTGGAGGCACCAGAACAGGCCATCGGACAGTAGTGAGCTGACCATGACTATATGCTTGCTCAATTGTGTGAGGCCTTGGAGGCGGAACAGGAGCAGGGGCAACATCGGAGGCAGGCTACACGACAGGTGCTTCGGGAGTAGTTGTCATGTTGGCTTCAGGTGCAACATCCTCATTGGCTTCGGGTGCAGCATCCTCATTGACTTCAGGTGCAACATCCTCATTGACTTCAGGTTCAATAGCCACATTTGCTTCAGGCACAGTTAGTGTAGGCTCCACATTAGCATCGGCCATGACTATGTCACTGGCTGTATTGACGTTGGTGGTGGCAGCCTCAACATTTTCAGCCTCCTC
Source organism: Triticum aestivum (assembly GCF_018294505.1). NCBI lineage: Eukaryota > Viridiplantae > Streptophyta > Magnoliopsida > Poales > Poaceae > Triticum > Triticum aestivum. The sequence goes on along the minus strand of NC_057804.1, from coordinate 411,204,360 downwards.
TTGACGAACAGGAGGGTCGGGCACAGACACGTTCTGATCATGAACTGCTTCTTCTTCAATCACTGGGGGGTTGGTACACACACTTCTTCTTGATTTTCTTCGGCTGATGCAGCCGGAATGTCTTCAGCAGCATGTGCTTCAGACTCGGAGACGTTCACAGTTGGAGCAGGTTCAGAAAGTACTTGCCGTGCAACAGGTGAACGTTGCACTTCTCCTTCTGGAATGCTCGACAGAGGGACTTCAGGCCTTTGTCCTCTGCGAAGCCTGCGAAGAGCTGGCTTCACTTTAGGAGATGGAGTTGGCTGAGCCTGAACATCTTCATCCTCTTCTTGCATGTTGGGGGTAGCTTGTTGTTGTTGTAGGGGAGTACTGGGGGAGTCTTGTTCTTGCGGGCGATCAGCCCATGAATCATCCTGTGCAATTGGCGTCAGAGGACGACCAATGCTGATGAGTTCGCTGTTCATACGAACAGGCGATGATACCACATTGTATTCGATCTGAGGAAGAACTTCATCATCTTCAACATTGTCATGATGACCAATGTCTTCAGCAGCGGTGGGTTCAGCTGCTGGAATATCTTCAGCTTTAGGAGCCTCTGTGGAAGTAGGCTCATGCACAGTCATGTGAAGTTCTTGGGATGCAGATGCAGGATGAACCACTGAGATGGGTTCAACAATAAGGGGCTCTGTGGGAGCAGCCCGATTCTTCTTGGTCTTGCGCTTCTTCTTGAAGGGAGCGGCATCAGAGGCTTTGGTATTCTTCCTCTTTCGAGCTTCTGCCTCTATAGCCCTCGTTTTCTTCTATTCACAAGCGGTTGTGGTGACCTTTTGCTTCGAGCCAGTCATGCTACTTGGGAAGATAATACGTGGAGCTTCTTGGCTTGAAGGCGTAGACTGATCAGCAGGAAACTTCTTCTTTTTCTTTGCAGCCATTCTGGGGTCAATGCCAGGACGGCCAAGTGACTTGCGCTTCTCAGCCTCATTGTAGGCAAGCACACACTTATTAGCCAAACTCTTCATACGCTCGCGAGAGCCTTGAGTTTCTTGGCGCTTCTTCTGAAAAGCTTCTTTAAGCTCATGCAGCATGACCTTGAAGTTTCTGACGTCTTGAACACTGAGCTTGGCCACATGCTTCTTGAATTGAGCCTTCTCAAAATCAATCTTGTTCTTGAGCTCAACGATTCGCTGAGCAAGAGCTAGCTCTGAAGCAATGGCGCCATTGAAGGCAACACTGAGGCCAATGGGAAGCTGTAAATCGTCAAAGCTAACATTGGGGGTGTCGAACCATTCATCAATGAAGTTGTGGATGATGGCCACATCAAAGAGAGGCAAGTTGTTGAAGATTTCTGCTTCTTCCTTGCTCTTTATCAGCTGCTCAAGAGCATCATCTGCAAGATCTTCATCACTTGACAGATCAATGGGATCGTCGCGCAGAATAGCGGCAGGAGTCAGGGCTTGATCAGTATGCCTGACAAGTTGCTTTTTCTTCTCCGTCTTCTTGGAGATACGGGATTGATCTTTAGACTGCACACTGGCTTCAGGAGGTGCAGTGGCCAGTGGCTTCGCACGAGAAGCTTTTGGTGGTACGGGTTTAGAAGCCTTTAGCTTCTTTTGCTTCGGTGGCTTCGAAGGAGGAGCTGGGGCTTCATCAGAATCAGCATCATTGTCAGAATGATCCACTTTGGCACCTTGTACCAAGATGTAGGAGATGAGGCCATCAAGGTTTGCAAAGGGGCCAATTCTATTTTCTTCAGCTTCACGAGTGACATCCTCACGGGGAGCAGAGGGACCAGGATTGAAGTCTAATCCCCATGACTTCTTGTTTTCCTTTGCTGAAGACACAGCAAACTGGAAGTTGCGCTTGAAGAGATTGTCGTCGCGACACCAGAGCAATGATGATGGGTCGGCTTCTTCAGGCTGTGGCCCACGGACCATGCAAGGATAGAATTCTTGCGCAATGGCTTCAGCTCTGTTCTTGGGTTGAAGGCCTCGATAGAGAATATCGCCCCAAGGACTCTTGATAGCATTTTTCTCTGCATATTCCTTGGTGACGAACTTGTACTTGAACCATTCTTCAGCCCAATAGCGTCGAATCCATTGGATTTGTGTCTTGCGCTGATAATAAGTCTCTTCAGGGTCTGTCTTGTACAGTTCTGCTAGGTCATCAGGCAAATCTTTGGATGTTCTCCTCTGTGCTGTCTGCCACCCTTCCTTGCTGATTTTTCTACAGCCATGAACTTCAAGCTGAATGGCTTCAATACGTTCAGAGGCTTCAGAGATTTACGCTTGCTGGTCAAGCAGGAACTGGCTTCAGGAGAATTGATATGATGCTGTAAGTATTCTGCAAACGAATGCAGACTATGAGAACCAAGGGATTCTCCCACGGACATGTACCTGTGACAGCATTAGAGATGCGAGGGAAGGGGAAGAGGTCATATGCATTCTCAGAAGATTTTGAATATAAATCAGTTTGAAGACATTGACCTCATGATGCGAAGACATTCACTTATATGTGTTGAGTTGGTTCCAGATTTGTACCAATCCGTGAATAAGTACAAGTGAGGAATCAAACTAGATAGGAAATCTAAGTGAATAGACTAGGCATTATGAGATGCAGATAGAATAGATCTAATATTTAGTAGGCAGAAACCACTTTCGGTAAGTAGGATGAATCTATGAAGATCAAAAAGGTGGTAAAAATAGAGTTATAATTACCGCACGAAGAACTGCTAGATGGGAAGAATGAGAGACCGAGCAGTTCAGCCCACCGTGCCCTAACTTGGTGATGGAGGACACCTACGGCGACGGCGGAGAGAAAGATGTCCGCGACCGGCGTGAGGACGGCGTCGGAGAAGTCGCGGCAGCTAAGCGCTTCGTCGCTGGCGTCGTCGCGAGCTAGCGGTGGCGCTAGGGTTTTGATGGAGGTGGAGAGGTGGAAGAAAGATTTCTTTACCGCAGGGGACACATATTTATAAGTAGTTGTGCGGAACAACGCAATTACTCAGGTGCCCCTGACTGTTCACATTCGTGGGACACGTGGCAAGCATGCAGCATACATAGAGTTGTCCCACGTTCCCACGCCCGCCAGGCATGTCGGAGAGTTGTGCCGGCTTCTCCGGATATAGACAATAAAGATGAATCATTTAAATAGAACTTAATGTTTGTCTCTGTGTCTTCTGCTGACAAGGATGCAGAGAAGACATTCGACAGTTTCATTAGAATGCATATGATTTGGACAGATAGAGTTTGAGATAGTAAGCATAGAGAGATTAGGGTCCGATCACATTCACTTAGTTCAAAAGATTCAACTTGAAGACATAGCTATAAGTGAATGTTGTAGAGGACAGAACACTAGTATATTTATATATGCAATCAACTCATCATAGCGTAGAAAATCATGAGGATAAATAGAAACTGAAGACAAACCAAATGTGAAGTCTTAAAAAAAATAACGCCATGAGTGAAACACTTCAAACAGAGAAATTTGGTGGTGGCGTTACCCACCGTATAGGAAGTATTAGACCCAGACACGGCGCACAATTATCGTGGTGCTCCGAAGTCAAATTCCATGTTAATGTATTCACACTCAGAGTGTAAATCTTCATTGATTGAAGATATACATTACTTTGTGTGTTGCACATCTAAGTCATCAACATGCATAAGTGTTAGGATGTGTGCCTGATCACATGACATTCGAGGATTCCAAGATATTTAGCTCACACCGTAACTTGCAAAACCTTTTCTCGTCCAAGGGCTTTGTGAAGATATCTGCCAGTTGCTCTTCAGTGTTGACGTGCATGATATCTATATCTTTCTTCATAACATGATCTCTGAGAAAGTGATGACGTATTTCAATGTGCTTTGTCTTCGAATGCTGGACTGGATTGTTGGCAATCTTGATGGCACTTTCGTTGTCACAGAAGAGAGGGACTTGCTTCAGATCGATGCCATAGTCCTTGAGAGTTTGCTTCATCCACAGAAGCTGAGCACAACAAGATCCAGCAGCAATGTATTCAGATTCAGCAGTTGAGAGTGACACATAGTTCTGCTTCTTTGAAGACCAACAGACAAGTGATCGACCGAGAAAATGACATGTGCATGATGTAGACTTGTGATCCACTTTGTCACCAGCATAATCAGCATCCGAGAATCCAACCAGATCAAACCTTGAGCCCTTTGGATACCATAATCCTAGTGTTGGGGTGTAAGCCAAATATCGAAGAATTCGCTTCACAGCTAAGTGATGCGATTCCTTTGGTATCGCTTGGAATCGAGCACACATGCAAACACTAAGCATAATATCTGGCCTAGATGCACATAAATAAAGCAAAGAACCAATCATGGAGCAGTATACCTTTTGATCAAACTCTTTACCATTGTCGTCGGGACCAAGATGGTGCTTGGCTGGCATTGGCGTCGTGTAGCCTTTGCAGTCTTCCATTCCAAACTTCTTCAGACAATCTTTGAGGTATTTTTCTTGAGACATGAAGATGCCATTTCGTTGCTGACGAATTTGAAGACCAAGGAAGAACTTCAGCTCTCCCATCATGGACATTTGATATTGCTCTTGCATCATGTACCCAAACTCATCACTGTACTTCTGGTTGGTGCTGCCAAAGATTATGTCATCCACATATATTTGGCACACAAACAGTTCACCATCATATGTCTTCATGAAGAGTGTGGGATCGAGAGATCCAGGTTTGAAGCCTTTGCTCTTTAGGAAGTCTTTAATTGTATCATACCAGGCACGAGGAGCTTGTTTGAGGCCATACAGTGCTTTGTTCAGTTTGTACACCATATCAGGATGTTTTGGATCTTCAAAGCCAGGTGGTTGTGCAACATATACTTCTTCTTCAATCTTGCCATTTAGAAATGCACTCTTTACATCCATTTGATATAGCAAGATGTTGTGATGATTAGCATAGGCTAGCAGTATGCGAATAGCTTCAAGCCTAGAAACAGGAGCAAATGTTTCATCAAAGTCAATTCCTTCAACTTGAGTATATCCTTGAGCCACAAGACGAGCTTTGTTTCTGACGACTTGACCATGCTCATCTTGCTTGTTTCGATATATCCACTTTGTTCCAATAATGTTATGCTTGCGAGGGTCAGGTCGCTTGACAAGTTCCCAAACATTATTCAGCTTGAACTGTTGAAGTTCTTCTTGCATGGCTTGAATCCATTCAGGTTCCATAAAAGCTTTAGCAACTTTCTTGGGTTCTGATATTGACACAAATGAATTTGCTACCTGTGTTGCTCTTGAGCGAGTGAGCGGACCAGGTGCATTGATGCTATCAATAATCTTCTCTATTTGAACTTCATTTGCAACACGAGGATGACCAGGACGAAGATTCTGCTCTGGCTGATCATTGTCATCATTGGGAGAATTGTCTTCGGTCTGAGCATTGTCTTCAGGTTGATTTGGTGTAGAGATGATAAGTTCCTCTTCAGGCTGTGCTTCAGAGGGCATGATCTCACCAGTTCCCATCAACTTGATAGATTCACAGGAAGGAGCTTCATCAAGTGTACTTGGCAGAATTTCTCTTTGTGACCCATTGGTTTCGTCAAATCGCACATCCACTGTTTCAACAATTTTGTAGTGGAAGAGGTTGAAGACTCTGTAAGAGTGTGAATCCTTTCCATAGCCAAGCATGAAGCCTTCGTGAGCTTTGGGTTCAAATTTTGACTTGTGATGGGGATCCTTGATCCAACATCTAGCACCAAAGACTCTGAAGTAGCTGACATTTGGCTTCTTGCCAGTGAGGAGCTCATAGGATGTTTTGCCCAGAAGCTTATGGATGTAGACACGGTTGATGATGTGACAAGCTGTATCAATGGCTTCAGGCCAGAACTTTCTTGATGTCTTGTACTCGTCAAGCATTGTTCGAGCCATTTCGATGAGGGTTTTGTTCTTGCGCTCTACAATGCCATTTTGCTGAGGTGTGTATGGAGCAGAAAATTCATGAGTGATTCCCATTGTATCCAGATAAAGATCAAGCCCGGTGTTCTTGAATTCAGTGCCGTTATCACTTCTGATATGCTTGATCTTGACACCATAGTTGTTCATTGCTCGATTGGCGAATCGTCTGAAGACATCTTGTACTTCAGTCTTGTAGAGAATTATGTGCACCCATGTGTATCTTGAGTAGTCATCAACAATGACGAAGCCATAGAGACACGCCGTTGTTGTGAGGGTGGAGTAGTGGGTAGGTCCAAATAAGTCCATGTGAAGTAGCTCGAAGGGTTGAGATGTTGTCATGATTGTCTTCGAGGGATGCTTGGCCCTTGTCATCTTTCCAGCTTCGCAGGCACCACATAGATGATCTTTCTTGAACTTGACACCTTCGATGCCTATGACATGCTTCTTTTTGACGAGAGTATGCAAGTTCCTCATGCCAGCATGCCCTAGCGTTCGATGCCAGAGCCAGCATTCTGAAGCTTTAGCAAGAAGACATACGGCAAGTTTTGGACCTGCTGAGAAATCTACCATGTATAGATCACCTTTCCTATACCCTTCAAAGACTAGAGATTTGTCAGATTCCATTAGTACAAGGCAACGATATTTTCCAAATATCACGATCATGTTTAAGTCACAAAGCATTGAGACAGACATTAAGTTGAATCCAAGCGATTCAACAAGCATCACTTTATCCATGTGTTGATCCCTTGAGATTGCAACTCTACCTAGACCCAATACTCTGCCTTTACCAGTGTCAGCAAATGTGATTTTACTCTTGTCGGATGGACGTAAGGTTGAGTCCATGAGAAGACTTTGATCACCAGTCATATGATTAGTGCATCCACTGTCAATAATCCATTCTGAAGCTTTTGGTGACATGCCCTACAGTGCAGTTAGGAGGATAGGCTTCACAAGGTATGTTGTGAAGCATAAGCATTTTACACACACATGGATTATCACAGTTTGGATCAAGATTAGCACACAGTATGACAGACAAGAGATTCATATGTGGAATTCATAGTAAGTCATTTTATCATGCGTCCCTTTATGTTTTAGGTCCCCAGCAATTATATCAGACGCCATTGATTGCTGGCTGGAGACCACATTCTGCAAAAGAGAGTTAGTTCTTCTTCACCACCCACATTTTCAGGGGTGGCTTAGAAGCAATGAGTCTAAGTGCAGCATCTGAGAATTTTGGCTTTGAAGCCCTAGCAAATAGCCTTGCAGGAGATGAATGATACTCATGTGAATAAGCAGAGAAGTTCTTAGTTCTATGAACATATCGATTTGAAGACACAAGCTCATATTCATGAGTATGAGTATGATTTCCCTGCAAAACATTGGCGTTAGGGTGACTCAAGTGAGTCCTGTGTTCGCAAGTAGCCGTTGGACCATATGATGCCTTTGGTCTGGGGTTTGTCTTCTTCACTGGTGGTGTCATGATGACATTCACTGGAAGATTCTCAAGGCAGCTTTTGGGTACCCAGATCTTCTTCATAGGAGGTCCATTCCTGCAGTTAGTACCAATATACCTGGCAAACACTTCACCATTCTGATTTTTGAACAGTTTATAGTTTGCATCAAAGGATTCATCAATAATAATAGGATTAGCACAGGTAAATCCAGATAAAGTGGATGGATCCACTGAAGGTTCCTTTGCAGCAACCCATGTGGTTTTGGGATACTGCTCAGGCTTCCAGTAGGAACCATCAGCATTCATTTTCCTCTCGAACCCAACACCCTCTTTCCTAGGGTTTCGGTTCAGAATTTGCTTTTTGCGGACATCGCAGAGAGTCTGATGTCCCTTCAAACTTTTGTACACCCCTGTTTCAAGCAATGTCTTCAACCTAGCATTTTCATCAGCAATACTAGTGGTATCCTCCGCAGAGGGGTTAGTAACCACATCAGTAGTTGAAGACAATGAAACAACAGCAACAGTGGAACATTTAGCAACAGATGTAGCGTTATCACGCTCAATGCATTTTAAACATGGTGGTTCGAATCCATCCTGCGGGACTGATCTGTTGAGCGCGAAGTGACTCATTCTCTGCTTGAAGATCTTCATGAGTTGCTTTCAATTTCTCAAGCTCTTTCTTCCTTTGAAGATAATCATAGGAGAGCTTTTCATATGTGGTTGAGAGCGTATCATGAAGATTTTCAAGTTCTTGGTACTTAGCATGAAGATTTTTTATGTCTTCTACTAAGGACTGTGAACGTGTCATTTCCGCGTCCAACAGGTCATCGCTTTTGTCTAACAGTTTTTGAGTATGTTCCATAGCCCTTTGTTGTTCAGTTGCAATTTTAGCAAGTGTTTTGTAGCTGGGTTTGGATTCACAATCAGAGTCATCTTCACTTGAAGTTTGAAAGTAAGCATCGCGAGATTTTACCTTGGCACCACGTGCCATGAAGCAGTAGGTGGGAGAAGAATCGTCTTTGTCATTAGCTTCAGCGTTGGTGTGGACGTCATTGTCTTCAGTGTTGAAGATGGACTTGGCGACATAGGCTGTGGCTAGAGCCAGACTTGCAACGCCAGGGTCAGACTCCTCACCAGACTCCACCTCCGCCTCCTCCGAAGCAGACTCCTCCTCTGAATCCATTTCCTTGCCAACAAAAGCACGAGCCTTGCCAGATGAGCTCTTCTTGTATGATGAAGACTTCGAAGAAGATTTTGAGGATTTCTTCTTCTTCTTGTCATCAGAATCATATTCCTTGCTCTTCTTCTTCTTCTTCTCATTATCCCATTGTGGACACTCAGATATGTAGTGACCAGGTTTCTTGCATTTGTGGCAGGTTCTCTTCTTGTTGTCATGAGTGGAAGTTTCATCATTTCTTGAGCTGGATCGTGAAGACTTTCTGAATCCCTTCTTCTTGGTGAACCTCTGGAACTTCTTCACAAGCATAGCAAGTTCCTTTCCAATGTCTTCAGGATCGTCAGAACCGCAGTCAGATTCTTCTTCTTCAGATGAGGAAACAACTTTTGCCTTCAAAGCACGAGTTCGGCCATAGTTGGGGCCATAAATATCTCTTTTCTCAGAAAGCTGGAACTCATGTGTGTTGAGCCTCTCAAGTATATCAGACGGATCGAGTGTCTTGAAGTCAGGACGTTCTTGTATCATGAGGGCAAGGGTGTCAAAAGAGGTGTCAAGTGATCTCAGCAGTGTCTTGACAATTTCATGCTTGGTGATCTCAGTGGCGCCGAGAGCGTGAAGCTCATTTGTGATGTCGGTGAGGCGATCAAACGTGAGCTGGACATTTTCATTGTCGTTTCTCTTGAAGCGATTGAAGAGATTGCGAAGAACACTGATCCTCTGGTCTCTCTGTGTAGAGACGCCTTCATTGACCTTGGACAGCCAGTCCTAGACTAGCTTTGACATTTCCAGAGCACTCACACGGCCATACTGTCCTTTGGTCAGATGACCACAGATGATGTTCTTTGCAGTCGAGTCCAATTGAATGAACTTCTTGACATCAGTGGGGGTGACACCTTCACCAGTTTTGGGAACGCCGTTCTTGATGACATATCAGAGGTCGACATCAATGGCTTCAAGATGCATGCGCATCTTATTCTTCCAGTAGGGACATTCAGTTCCATCGAACACGGGGCAAGCAGCGGAGACCTTGATTATCCCTGCAGTCGACATAGCTGAAACTCCAGGTGGTTAAACCGAATCACACAGAACAAAGGAGTACCTTGCTCTGATACCAATTGAAAGTGCTAGTTATCGACTAGAGGGGGGGAGGGTGAATAGGCGATTTTTAGGAAAGTCTTCAAAACATGGGAGTTTCGAGGACAAATGATAGAAACAACCTAATTGATATGCAGCGGAAGATAAACTACAACAAGCAAGCCATAATCAAGTATGCAATATCATTAACGTTTGAAGATTAATAGCAGCTAGGTAGTAGGTTCAGGATGGAAGATAGTATGAAGCCAATCAACAATAGTAGTCAAGCAATGAAGTCAATCAGATAAAATAATAAGCAATGACTTCATGAAGACAAACTCAAAGTAAAGGAGGGAAGAGATAGAACCAGTTGCTTGTTGAGGACACAGGATTTGTTGGACCAGTTCCAGTTGCTGTGACAACTGTATGTCTGGTTAGGGAGGCTGAGATTTAACTCAGAAGACCGTGTCTTCACCTTATTCCCCTTGAGCTAAGGTCACTTAGCCCTCGCCCAATCACTCTGGTAAGTCTTCAAGGGAGACTTCCAAACCTTCACAGACTTTGTTCACTCGGCAATCCACAATGACTCTTGGATGCTCAGAACGTGACGCCTAACCGGCTGGAGGATACATAGTCCTCAAGTGTAATAAGTCTTCAGGTCACACAGATAGAAAGACTTCAGTGATGCCTAACACTCTTTGGCTCTGGGTGTTTGGGCTTTGTCCTCGCAAGGATTTCTCTCTCTCAAATGCTTCGAGGTGGGTTGCTCTCAAACGACAAAAGCCGTATACAAACTCGAGCAGCCACCAATTTATGGTGTAGGGGGTGGGCTATTTATAGCCACCAGGCAACCCGACCTGATTTGTCCAAAATGACCCTGGGTCACTAAGGAACTGACACGTGTTCCAACGGTCAGATTTCAAACACACACGGCAACTTTACTTGGGCTACAAGCAAAGCTGACTCATCCAACTCTGGATAAGATTTGCTCTCATTGTCTTCGCTCGAAGACATAGGATTTGGGTTGAGCATCACTTCAGTCACTCTAACTTAGTTCACTTGGACCCCACTTAACAGTACGGTGGTTCCTATGACTCAACAAACAAGAAAGGAAACGACGAAACCACACAGTCTTCGCGCTCCATTATCTTCACGTAATGTCTTCTCATGTCATAGTCTTTAATATGAATATCTTCTCATACCACCATTGTCTTCAATGTCTTCATACATTTTTAGGGGTCATCTCCGGTAGGTAAACCGAATCAATGAGGGACACTACCTGCGTTATCCTGCAATTCTCACAAACGCATTAGTCCCTCAACCAACTTTGTCGTCAATACTCCAAAACCAACTAGGGGTGGCACTAGATGCACTTACACCTTTGCAGCGCCCCCTCTGGGAAACTTGAGGTCTGGTTTTAGTTGTACGGATTGCTCATCCGGTGTTGCCCTGAGAACGAGATATGTGCAGCTCCTATCGGGATTGTCGGCGCATCGGGCGGTCTTGCTGGTCTTGTTTTACCATTGTCAAAATGTCTTGTAAACCGGGATTCCGAGTCTGATCAGGTCTCCCTGGGAGAAGGTATATCATTCGTTGATCACGAGAGCTTATCATGGGCTAAGTTGGGACACCCCTGCAGGGTATAAACTTTCAAAAGCCGTGCCCGCAGTTATGGGCAGATGGGAATTTGTTAATGTCCAGTTGTAGATAACTTGACACCAGATCCGAATTAAAACACATCAACCGTGTGTGTAGCTGTGATGGTCTCTTTTCGGCGGAGTCCGGAAAGTGAACACGGTTTTTGGGTTATGTTTGACGTAAGTAGGAGTTCAGGATCACTTCTTGATCATTGCTAGCTTCACGACCGTTCCGTTTGCTCTCTTCTCGCTCTTATTTCTGTATGTTAGCCACCATATTTGCTTAGCCACTGCTGCAACCTCACCACTTTACCCCTTCCTTTCCCATTAAGCTTTGCTAGTCTTAATACCCATGGTAATGGGATTGCTGAGTCCTTGTGGCTCACAGATTACTACAACAACAGTTGCAGGTACAGGTTATGCGATGATCTTGACGCGAGAGCGATGTTTGCTTGTTTTGGAGTTCTTCTTTTGCTTCTTCTTCGATCATGGGATAGGTTCCAGGTCGGCAGCCTGGGCTAGCAGGGTGGATGTCGTTTGAGCTTCTGTTTGTGTTTCATCCGTAGTCGGATGTTGCTCTGATGTATGATGTATTGTTGTACCCTTGCGGCAATTGTATGCCTTATGTATGTATCCCTACCTATTATGAAATGTTGATGTAATGATATCCACCTTGCAAAAGCGTTTCAATATGCGGGTCTATCCTTGGTGGGACCTTCAAGTTCCTTTTGGATAGGGTCGCATATTGGGCGTGACAAGTTGGTATCAGAGCCTCGACCGACCCTAGGAGCCCCCTTGATTGATCGTGTAGTTTGGCCATTGTTGAGTCTAGAAGAAAACTATTTTCGGAGTCTAGTTATATCGGAGAGTAGGAATTCTTTTTACTCCTCTGCCCCTTCGTCGCTCTGGTAAGGAATCTTGACGTAGGTGTTTTGAATTACTTCTCTTCCCTTTCAAACTTTCTTTAGGATCACGCAGTTGGTTTTCCGATCGTTGGTTCTCAGCTCTTTTCATCCGGTGCATTTCTCGTCAAGTCGACTCGAGCCTCTTCATGTTTGCCAAGTTCAATCCTCAGTTGTTTTCTTCCCCACCCGCCCACCCCTCTTTCTTCTCGGAACCGGAGTCTGTAATCGAGTATCCATCCTACTCGTGCGAAGTATTTGCTTTCTTTCCTCAATGATTTCAACCGTGTTTTCTCTTCAAGTTATTAGTCGGTTCTCCCTTCCAGGTGCCTTTGTTTTCCCGCCCTCCCACCCTCTTCTTCCCGGAGCTTGAATCTCTTTTGAGCATCAATTTCATTCGTGTGGAGCCTCTTCAGTCTTTCGTAAATTATTTCAACCGGTGAATTCTCGTCTCGGTGGACATTCTTCATCTCTTTTCTTCTCCGGTGGGTTCAATTCCAATTTTCGGTAGTGATTATATTCTTTTCCTCGGCCCAAGTGTTTTCCCTGCTCGTTCGCCTCTCGCCAGTTTATCCTTCCGGAGTATTCAAGACATCTCAGGAGATTTGTCTGTGTTCCAATTAATTCGAGGTTGTCACCTCATTCAAATATTTCAATTGTTTCGGTGCATCATCTATCTTTTCAACAATCCTTTTCAACGGTGTTATCTCTTTAGTGGGCCCTAACCCACAGGTCTTTCCCAGGATCTTACCTGACTCTTCTAATTATTCCGGAGTTATTCTCAATTCTTTTCAAGTGTGATGTAAGAATGGATCCCATCAGTCAGATGCCTTTCCAAGATCGATTTCAAATCATTTCATTGTTGGCTCAACCCCTTCGCTTTTCATTCTCCTGGAGTATCTCAGTAATTTTGGTGGTGTTTCCCGTCATCATTCGAAGAACGAAGAAGAGTTTTTCCTCTAAATCTTGTCTGTTCTCTCGAAGATTCGTGGTTCTAGCTTCATGTTATCCTCTCGGATTATTCCATTTGTCAGATATTCTTTTCTTAACCATCCGGAGTATGTCAGAAGTTGTTTTCTCGTTTCTTTTCACCGGAGGCCATCATTCCAGCTATCGTTCTCTATTTATCCCGGATCTTCATTCAAGTGCTTTTAATCAGATCGAGTTCTTCCCGTTCTCTTGCATCTAAATCCCCTCAGGCATATTTGTTCTTCTAATTCTTCCCGGTGATTCATTCTCCTTCATCAGTCATTTTCGAATTCTTCCCGGTGATTCATTCTCCTTCATCAGTCATTTTCGAATTCTTATGATGGTTCGTTCAAGATTCTTTCTGTTGTTATAATTTTAATTCATTTGTTCTTTCCCAATCCTATCGGTGGTTCATGAAGACCTTCTCAAGTTTGCGATGCGTCATTTCTCAATTCTTTTCAACAAGAATAAGTTGCATGCAAAATCCATTGCTTGTCATCAATTTAATTTGATGAAGGATAAGCATACAATAAATCTTATTCTTATTTCCTCAAGGTGATTAATCCCTGTCTTCGGAGTTTGTTCTTGATGAATAAGTTCTAGTTCCAAGTGGTTTCATCTTTTCTTTTCCGAAGTTCAAATTTCCTTGTCCATTTCGTCGGAACCTCCATCTAAATCATCGCAAGGCTCATCTTATTCTTCCATCCTTCATTTTATCTCGTCATCCTTTCGTTACCGGAGTTCTTCATGGTTGTTCTTCATGATTTAATTCATTCTTCAAGAGTTCATCAAGATTTTGTTGAAAGAGCTCAAGTATCTTCTCCTTATTGCTTCCCGAGGTGGTCATTCTTTCAATTCTCCCGGAGGCTTTGCATGTTTATCTCGTCAATGTCATTCCATCTTGTGAAGTTCATGTTCTATTCTTTCCATGTTCAGTCATAGTTCTGTCTAAATCTTTTTCAGTCTTATTCGTTTCTTATCTCATTCTAGCCGAAGTTGTTTCATAGTCTATCTGATTCAGTGAGCTTTTGATTCTCGTCATTCTTGTCGTTCCTCTCTTCTTCTCGAGTGCTCTCGATTCTTTCCTTCTTCTTTTGAGTTCTTGTTTCACATCGTCCCTTTTCCCTTCCGTCTCGGTCCTAAGATCTCGGGACGAGATCTCTTGTTAGTGGAGGAGTGTTGTAACGCCCCGGATCCGATGCGCCAGGTGTCTGCCAGTTATTCATCGTTGTTGCCATGTCATGTGCTTGCGTGTTGCATTTTGCCATGTCATCACCTGCATTTCATCTGCATGTTTTTTCAAAACTTGCATACGTTCGGGTTCTCCCGGTTCTCTCTGTTGTCCGTTCGGAGTCCAGACCTCTCGCGCGTGCCCCGTCGCCCCTCTCAGACCTTGTTTCGTGTGCGGGTGTTAAACGTTCTTGGAATGGACCGAGGTTTGCCAAGCAGCCTTGGTATAGCACCGGTAGACCCCTTGTCAAGTTCCGTGCCATTTGGAGTCCGTTTGATACTCCAACGGTTTACCGCGTAGCCCGAAACCCCCCTTCTTTTGTGCAGCCCAACACCCCTCCAAAGTGGCCCAAAACCCATCCTAACCCCCTCCATGCTCTCGGTCGTTCGATCACGATCGTGTGGGCGAAAACCGCTCCTCATTTGGACTCTCCTAGCTCCCAGAATCTATAAATAGCCCCCTCCCCCAAAATTCGCGGATCAAATTCTCCCCCAAACCCTAGCCCCACTCCCTCTCCACCGCTGGACATGTCCGGATGGAGCCGGACACGTCCGCGCCGCCGCGCCCAGCCAATCAGAGGGCACCGCGTGTCCTCCGCCACCGTCCTCGCGTCGCCGGCCCGCGGAGTCCATCCGGG
>NC_057804.1:411166502-411188965 GCF_018294505.1 Triticum aestivum | reverse complement strand
CCCGTCCGCCCGGCCGTGCCCGCGCCTCCCAGCCGGATCCGCCTCCTCCCATCGCCGCCGCGGCGCCCCTCGCCTCTCCTCCCCGGTCCGGCTTCCGCGCCGCCGCCCTCGGCCTCTAGCCGCACCTCGCAGCTTCGGCCACCGGAGGCTCGCCAGAGCCCGCGCCCTCCACCGTCCCTGCTTTGTTCCCCGCGCCGTCCCCGCCCCCCTGCCACCACCACCGCCGCCGGATCCGTCCTCCCCTTCTCCGTCTCCGGCCATCTCCCCCGTCTCCGGCGTCTACTCCGGCGAGCCCGGATCCAAATCTGAAAAGAAGGTTGACTCCGAAATCTGACTAAGTCCCTGATTTTTTTGACTTTTTCATGCCATGTTCAACGCATCATAACTTGCTACATACCGCTCAGTTTCGTGCGTGTGATATGTGAAATTGTTCGTCCCAACGAGTACTTCATTGCATTCAATTGCATCATGTTCATATAAGTCCATCTTGATGCCTGAATCATCGTTGCAAGAGTGCTATATAATGTTGTCTGCTGTCTGTTAACAGAACATGTTCATTTGTCATTTTTGCCATGTTTGATGTGTGCATCCTATGAGGTTGATGTCTAGAAGTGTTTTGTGCTACATCATGCCATCTTTACTGGGGTGCATACCATGTATTTTGTGATCAATGTGGTGACTAGAACAAGCATGCAAACTAGGCTTCGTGATGTTGCTGATTTCAGTCCCTGTTCTGCTGTTATTTATATGCCATGTAAACTTGATGCTACAGAGAGATCCAAGCATATTTTGAGATACTTCAATAAGGATGTTTTGAACATATGGTTATTCTCTATCCATTAATGCTCCTATTTGCAATTATGGAGTAGTCTAGCATGTCATTTTCTTGCTCTACTTTTGCTATAAAATGTTTCCTGGCAGATTGTTTACATGTTATTCAATTTTGCCAAGGTTGTTGTAGTTGATCCTTGCATGCTATGAACTTGTTCTTGCCTTGGTTAGTTTCATAAGCATGTCTTCTTTCTGATTCTATGCTTATATTGTCATGCAATGACTTGTGGTGAGTGAATCGAGCTCGTGAAGTAGTGTACTTGCTGTTACTGTTTTGCTAGGCTGAATCTGTTATTTTGTGATGCTATGTAAACCTGCTGCTACAAGTCATTCTATGCATAATCTGGAGATGTTCACTAAGGATGTTTTGTTATACATGTCATGATCTATCCATCCATGCCCCTGGTTGCATTTATAGCCCGCTGTAGCTTGTTGTAATCTTGCTCTAAAGTTGCTAAATATTGTTGCTGTCAGCCTGTTAACTTTAAGTTCCGTTTTGCCATGTGTGTTTCTAGTGATCCATGCACCCTATGAACTTTCTGTTGCCATTCTTAGCTTCATAAATATGTCTTCTTACTGTTGGTTTCCTTGTAATGCCATGTATTGATCTGTGGTGAGTGGTACAAGTTCACCAACATGCCTACTTATTGTTGTTCCTGCCATGTTTGAATCTGTCATATAACTTTCCATGTTTACATGGGTGCCATCATATCTTCTGATCCTTTTTGGCTCATGGTCAGTAAAGGACTTTTGTTCTATGCATTTAGTAGTATCATGACCTGACTTTGTTTGCCATGTTAAGTTCCTGTAACATGTTGTTTGATAGCTCTAAACATTGCAACCTGATGTTATTTCTGCAAAGCCCGAAACTGTTACTATATGCAATCTTGCCATGTGTTTTGGAGCATGTTCTAGTGATTTCTGGAGATGGCTCAGTGTTCATGTTTTGTTATGCTTTACCCATACATCATGTCCATGCCTTTTGTTCTCATGTTGGGGTGCTGTAGCATGTAGTTTGGATGCTTGCAATATGCCTAGTTGCTACTTTGTACAGATTGTTGCTATAACTTGTATAGTGTGTGTGTGTTGAACCGTTGCTCCGTTTTGAGTGTGCTCTATATGAAAATTGCTTGATTTTGCATGTAGTTTCATATTATCATGTTGCATCAATGTTTTGGAGGTGTTTGATTGATGTTTGTATGCATTTTGCATCAATGTCATGTTTATCTTGTTTTGCTCGTATCTTCTAGGCCGTAGCTCCAAATCTAATGAACTTTATATGTAACTTGACTAGAATCTCGTGTAGATCATCTTGGTGCATCTTAACTTGCTGTTTAACAACTTGAACATAAGGTTTATTCAGATCTGGACCAATTTCGAAACTTGCATATGAGGACTTATCGGATTTGTTATATGTTGTTCCCGGCCTCATTTAAACTTGCCTTGATGTGTTGCTCTTGTTTGCATCATCTCTTGCCATGGGTAGCTTCATGTAGTCTTGTCATGCATCATACTTGTTTGTGCATCATATCATTGTTCATGTGTGGTGTGTTTACCATGTTGTGTGCTTCTTCTCGATAGTTCCCATTTCGTTGCGATCGTGAGGATTCGTTCGTCTACGCTTGGTTCGTCTTTGTGGCTTCATCTTCTTCACGGACTCGTTCTTCTTCCTAGCGGGATTTCAGGCAAGATAACCGTGACCTTGGATCCCATTACTATCATTGCTATGCTAGTTGCTTCATTCTATCGCTTTGCTGCGCTACCTATCACTTGTTCTTAAAGCCTCCCAAATTGCCATGTCAGCCTCTAAACTTTTTCACCCTTCCTAGCAAATTATTGCTTGGCTATGTTACCGCTTTGCTCAGCCCTTTTATAGCATTGCTAGTTGCAGGTGAAGTTGAAGATTGCTCCATGGCGAACAGGTTTATGTCTGGATATCACAATATCTCTTATTTAATTAATGCATCTATATACTTGGTAAAGGGTGGAAGGCTCGGCCTTATGCCTGGTGTTTTGTTCCACTCTTGCCGCCCTAGTTTCCGTCATACCGGTGTTATGTTCCCGGATTTTGTGTTCCTTACGCGGTTGGGTGATTTATGGGACCCCCTTGACAGTTTGCTTTCAATAAAACTCCTCCAGCAAGGCCCAACCTTGGTTTTACCATTTGCCTCACCATCACCTACATTTCCCTTGGGAGTAATTAACCCGAGGGTCATCTTTACTATAGCCCCCCCGGGCCAATGCTTGTCTAAGTGTTGGTCCGAACTAGAGCCCTTTGCAGCACCCCCTCAGGGAAACTTGAGGTCTGGTTTTAGTTGTACGGATTGCTCATCCGGTGTTGCCCTGAGAACGAGATATGTGCAGCTCCTATCGGGACTGTCGGCGCATCGGGCGGTCTTGCTGGTCTTGTTTTACCATTGTCGAAATGTCTTGTAAACAGGGATTCCGAGTCTGATCGGGTCTTCCTGGGAGAAGGTATATCCTTCGTTGATCGCGAGAGCTTATCATGGTCTAAGTTGGGACACCGCTGCAGGGTATAAACTTTCGAAAGCCGTGCCCGCGGTTATGGGCAGATGGGAATTTGTTAATGTCTGGTTGTAGATAACTTGACACCAGATCCGAATTAAAGCGCATCAACCGTGTGTGTAGCCATGATGGTCTCTTTTCGGCGGAGTCCGGAAAGTGAACACGGTTTTTGGGTTATGTTTGACGTAAGTAGGAGTTCAGGATCACTTCTTGATCATTGCTAGCTTCACGACCGTTCCATTTGCTCTCTTCTCGCTCTTATTTGTATATGTTAGCCACCATATTTGCTTAGCCGCTGTTGCAACCTCACCACTTTACCCCTTCCTTTCCCATTAAGCTTTGCTAGTCTTGATACCCATGGTAATGGGATTGCTGAGTCCTCGTGGCTCACAGATTACTACAACAACAGTTGCAGGTATAGGTTATGCGATGATCTTGACGACAGAGCGATGTTTGCTTGTTTTGGAGTTCTTCTTCTGCTTCTTCTTCGATCATGGGATAGGTTCCAGGTCGGCAGCCTGGGCTAGCAGGGTGGATGTCGTTTGAGATTTTGTTTGTGTTTCATCCGTAGTCGGATGTTGCTGTTATGTATGATGTATTGTTGTACCCTTGCGGCAATTGTATGCCTTATCACTACTAGGGAAAACCCTAGTAGTAGCGCGGGTTTTGAGGCTAGCAGCAGCGCGGGTAGACGCGCTACTAATAAGGCGCTACAGCTAACTCATAGTAGTAGCGTAGCCCTTACCCGCGCTACTACTGTTTACAATATCAGCAGCGCTTTTTAAGAACACGCTACTATTACCTAGCTGTAGCAATTTCGCCATCCCTCGCTACTGCTATATCTTTCATCATTTTCCCATTACCCCCTTCCCTTTCAGTTTCTGTTTCAGATACTAGATACTAGGTACTGGTAGTAGATATCAAATTCATAAACCATTACTAGGTAATACTCCCTTCGTTCCAAATTACTCATCGTGGTTTTAGTTCAAACCATGACGAGTAATTTGGAATGAAGGGAGTACTAGATAACAATTTCGTGCATAGTCAACATGCATCCTCAAGCAGTACAAGGTCATATCAACGGCCATCATCATATGTAGTTCTAGATGATATCGACGACGATCATCATATGTAGTTCTAGATGATATAGCCACACACACATATATAGTTCTAGATGATATAGCCACACACACATATGTAGTTCTAGATGATATCAAAGACAATCATCATCCTTAAGCCTGGGCGGTTGGTGTTCCTGATAGTAATTAGGATGGCCTGTCCAACACGAAGATTCTTGCCATCGAGGAATTTCTTCCACCCAACCGAGTTTAAGTGTGTGCGACCGTCCGTGTCCACGCGGTAAGTACAGGTTGTGACGGAGCCCCTTGCAGTAAGGCGTAGTCCAGCCGAGCCTTCTTCATCAGGCTCGATACCATAACTCACAGATATGCTCTTTGCCAATTTCTGAATAAGAAAAACATATCAATTAATAAATAGCCTCGCAAATAAGTACATATGGATTATCTACACTATTAATAGTTTTGTTAGATTCTACACTAATAAGCATGTGATCGAACTCTACACTAAAACATATCATCGACTAGATTCCACACAACATACCATATCATTGGACTGTACACTAAGTAATTCATCGGATAATTTGCATTTGTAAGTATAACATACCATATCATGTCGATCAACCATGGTATTTGTCAAGCAAGTCACGAATGGCACCCTGACAAAGTCAGCACGTGGCGGAATTATGTCCCACAGGTTGGACACCTCCTCCTCACTCAGCCTTGTTCTTTGAGCTATGATGGCTTCATGAAGTGGGTCCTCATCATCTTCATCGAGTGGGTCCTCATTATCTTCATCATCTTCGTCATCTTCATCATCTTCCACCAGGTTGAGATAAATGACAGCTAGCTTGGGTCTTTCTGCTCGGAAGGAGAAGCTGATCAACTCACCACCAGTAAGACGCATGCGAGCAACGAAACGGGCCCATCCATCTCCTCCAATCTACGACATATTGCGTCCTTTCTCGACCTCCATAGTGTACGGCCCCCCAGGAGCCTCAAATGTCACAGTGTCTCCTGTCAGCTTGTTGAATTTCAACCTCACATTGCATGGGACGATCTGTGTAAAATAACCAAAATGACACAATGAAGTAATGCCAACACTAAAAACAAAATAGTTATTACATTTCATCTAATTTCTTACCGCCGCATGACGAAAACTCGGCTGGAAGTAGATGCCGAATAGCTTGCCAGTTGCAAGGCTGCTGGCGCATCTTGACTTGCACAGTCGACATAGTGGTGGTGGTGGTGGTGCCATTTTTCCTAAAGCAATATGAGCAAAGGATTAACGATCAACTAAATCAAAATGTTCTAAGTCAACTAAGTCAACTAGCCTACTAAATCAACTAAATCAAAATGTTCTAAATCAACTAAATCAACTAGCCTACTAAATCAACTAAATCAAAATGTTCTAAATCAACTAATTAAATGAACTAGCCTACTAAATCAACTAAATCAAAATGTTCTAAGTCAACTAAATCAACTAAATGAACTAGCCTATTAAATCAACTAAATCAAAATGTTCTAAGTCAACTAAATCAACTAAATGAACTAGCCTATTAAATCAACTAAATCAAAATGTTCTAAGTCAACTAAATCAACTAGCCTACTAAATCAACTAAATCATATCAACTAAATCAAAATGTTGCATATGAACTAGCCTAGCTACTAAATCAAAATGTAGCGGGCAGGAGGGAGGAGGAGAAGGAGAGGCGACTTGAGGAGGGAGAAGAGAGTAGGATGGAGGAGGAAGGCGGAGCAAGGAGGGGCCGGCCGGCGCGGCCAGTGGAGGGAGGACGAAGGAGGAAGGCGGAGCGAGGAGGGGCCGGCCAGCGGCGAGTGGAGAGGGAGGACAGAGGAGGAGGTCGGTACCGAGTCCAACAAGGAGGAGGAGGTGACGGCGGCGCAGACGGAGGAGAGGCGACGGGGGTGGACCGGCGCGGGGGAGAGGGGATCCAGTGAGATAGTGTGTGACTGTGTGAGTGGATCGGATAGAGGAGATGGTGGCTAAATTTTTGTAGTAAATTTAGTAGTAGCGCTTACTCCAGAAATGCGCTGCTACTATGCTACGTAGCAGTAGCGCCCATCGTTATAACGCGTTGTTGCTATAACTAGCCTCGTGGCGGCCTCGTGGGAATTATAGCAGTGGCGCGTCTTTGAGCGAGCGCGCTACTGCTATATTGCTTTCAGCAGCGAGTTACTCCTGAGCATGCTACTGCTAATTAGCAGCAGCGCCTTATTTTAAAGTGCGCTGCTGATAAGATTCTGTGTATAGGCTTTTCCCTAGTAGTGTATGTATGTATCCCTACCTATTATGAAATGTTGATGTAATGATATCCACCTTGCAAAAGCGTTTCAATATGCGGGTCTATCCTTGGTGGGACCTTCGAGTTCCTTTTGGATAGGGTCGCATATTGGGCGTGACAACTACATTCGACCAGTCCGACCACCCGCCACGCATAGCTACCCATGGGCGGCAAGCACTGGTGGTCGACCCAGTCGTGGGAGGCACCCGACTGACCAAGGTTTTGATGGATGGTGGCAGTGGTCTGAATATCCTGTGTGCTGAGGCCCTCAAAGGAATGGGCATTCCGATGTCCAAACTTAGTGAGAGCAACATGCGGTTCCATGGGGTCATCCCAGGAAAGAAAGCCGACTCACTCGGCCAGATCACTCTTGACGTGGTTTTCGGCGATGAGAAGAATTTCCGCAAGGAAAAGTTGACGTTTGAGGTTGTGGATTTCCAGAGTGGCTATCATGGCATTCTGGGCAGACCTGCCTATGCTAGCTTTATGACTCGACCGTGTTATGTATACCTCAAGATGAAGATGCCTGGCCCCAGAGGCGTGATAACGGTTTCCAATAATCATCAAAGAGCAGAAGACTGACTTCAGGATGGTGCAAAGATAGCAGATGAGCAGATGGCAGCAGTAGAGTTTCAAGAGTACCAGAAAACTGCTGACCCGAGTGATCTGCTACATGCTAAGAGGCCTGCCTTGGAGTCCGCATTTCAGTCGACAGACGAGACCAAGCCAGTCCATGTTCACCCAACCGACCCCAATGCTGCTCTGACCCATATCTCAATGACACTCGACAGCAAATAGGAAGAAGCGCTCATCCAGTTCCTTCGTGAGAACTGGGACATCTTGCATGGAAGCCATCTGACATGCCAGCTGTACCCACGGGACTGGCTGAGCATCGTTTGCGAGTCGACCCAAAGGCAAAACCCGTTAAGGAGCATCTCCGTCGGTCCACCATGGAGAAGAGAAAGGCAATTGGCGAGGAGGTGGCTCGGCTCCTGGCTGCTGAGTTCATCGACGAGATATACCACTCTGAGTGGCTCGCCAATGTTGTTATGGTTCCCAAGAAAGATAAGTCACTTCGAATGTGTATTGAACTCAAGCACATCAATCGGGACTGCCCGAAAGATCATTTTCCTCTGCCCCGTATCGACTAGATAGTCGACTCAACTGCGGGATGTGAGCGACTGTCCTTCTTGGACGCTTATTCCGGGTACCATCGGATCCGACTGTAT
The DNA here is from genome assembly GCF_018294505.1 of Triticum aestivum. Taxonomy (NCBI): domain Eukaryota; kingdom Viridiplantae; phylum Streptophyta; class Magnoliopsida; order Poales; family Poaceae; genus Triticum; species Triticum aestivum. The sequence continues at coordinate 411,180,997 of NC_057804.1, read as the reverse complement.
GGACCCGATGAGATAAAGACAACTTTCATCACCCCGTTTGGGTGCTTTTGCTATGTTACTATGTCCTTTGGCCTCAAGAATGCTGGTGCCACATTCATGCACATGATTCAGAAGTGCCTGCTCACTCAAATCAGTCAGAATGTGGAAGCATACATAGATGACATAGTGGTTAAGTCTCGCAAAGGTTCCGACCTGCTGACTGACCTTGCTAAAACCTTTGCCAACTTAAGAAGTTATGATATCAAGCTCAATCCATCAAAGTGCACATTCGGAGTCCCAGGCGGAAAGTTACTCGGTTTTCTCGTTTCCGAACGAGGGATCGACGCAAATCCAGAGAAGATTGGTACAATCTTCCGAATGAAGCGCCCAGTGCGTGTGCATGATGTTCAGAAGCTTACTGGTTGTTTGGCTGCATTGAGCCGATTCATCTCACGCCTCGGTGAAAAGGCATTGCCTCTTTACCGACTGATGAAGAAGTCCGACAAGTTCGAGTGGAATGATGAAGCTGAAGCAGCGTTTGAAGAGCTCAAAGCCCCGCTTTCCACCCAGCCAGTGCTTGCTGCTCCAGTTAGCAAGGAGCCTTTACTACTTTACATCACAACCATGGGACAAGTTGTTAGCACAGTGCTCACAGTCGAGCGGGAAGAGGAAGGCAAGGCCTTAAAAGTTCAGCACCCTATGTATTACATTTCAGAAGTCTTAACCCCGTCCAAGCAGAGTTACCCTCACTATCAGAAGTTTGTTTATGGGATTTACCTGACCACCAAGAAGGTTGCACACTATTTCTCTGATCACTCAGTTTCAGTTGTCAGTGATGCTCCATTGTCAAAAATTCTGAACAACAGAGATGCAACTGGTCGAGTGGCAAAGTGGGCGATTGAACTTCTTCCTTTAGATATCAAGTCTCAAGCAATTGCAGATTTCCTTGTAGAGTGGATAGAACAACAACATCTATGCGGTAGCTTGAGAGGGGTTGGGAGGAATCGAGAGACGCAACACAAGACAAAGATTTAGACAGCTTCGGGCCCCGGGAAACATCATCCGGTAATAACCCTACATGATGTTTGTGGCTAGGTCTCATTATGATCATGAGGGAGTCGCCGGTAAGCCGGCTCTTTGTGTCTAGCCCTAGAGATTGTTTCTTATTACTTGTCCCTCTTGGGGTGCCCTGCCCCTCCTTATATAAATTGGAGGGGCGGGTTACATGTGGAGTCCTAGTAGGACTAGGGCTATTCTATCTTCTCTTACAAGTTGAATACAAGTCTGGGTCTTACTTCCTCATAAAGGAAATATTCGTCATGCCTTTCCTCTTAAGCCGGTCCATCATAACGTGAGCTGGTCTTCTGGGCCTTGGGCCTTGTTGTCCATCTGACCCACCGTCAGGGCCATCTGTGAGTTGCCAGGCTCGTGAGTCGTCAGACCAGTGAGCCGCCAGACTCGTGAGTCGCCAGTCCTCCGGCGAGTTACCAATGAAAATGCCAAGCCCGGCTGGGTCATACTTCCGACCGGGTCATACTGCGGGTATATCCCCGACATTAGCCCCCAGATTAATTTGGATTTATCCATGTTAAACTGATCCTGTAAAATAAACACAAGAACAAACTTGATAGGTTGTGCTCCAGGTTAAATATTTTCCTGAACCAGCACCTGATCATCCTTAAGTCCTTGTCATTTCCTCCTGGATGTATGCTTAAGATCTTATAGCATATCTCCTTTAACAGATATGTTCAAACTTTGCCAGTGCAAAACATCCAGGCACTTCTTCTAAAAAATCCGGGTCAATAGGCCAGCTTCATAACCAATTTGCTGACATTGGTTCTTGTAGAGATATATTATAGGAAATAATCCATTTGAGTCGGCCTTCAATGCTCTGACTTGACAAAAATATTGGTCTTAAAATATTCAACTGATATTCAGCCGGCTTAAAGATGTAGATCTTGCCGATTTATGATTGCCAAAATTGTCGGGTTATAAATAAATAATGCCGAGTCATGATTGTTGCAGACACTGGGTTAATCCGATCTGCTCCAAACTGAGAATTTGAAGATTTTTTCTTCCTTATATACATATCACCTGTAGCCCCCGAGTGCCGGGTTGTCATGCTTGCAGCAACCTGGGACTTGTAATTGCCTTATGCTCATGAAAACTTCAACCAGTGTAGCCCCCAAGGGCCGGGTCATTATGCAATAATGAGAAGGGACTTTGTAGATATAACCATGTAAACTTGAATAGCAACGTGTAGCCCCCAAGGGCCGGCTCAGCAAGATAATACTGAGCTGGGACTTTGTATATAATTCATTGATAATAACATCATATGATGTAATCTCCACCATGGGGCTTGAAGCCATGTCCATAAGGTTAAGAGCTTTATACTCTACCAACTGAGTAGTGGATCTTTCAATATAATGGACTGAGGCTTGTGTACCTTGAATTTTTGACAAGAGCAATTGGTAGCCCCCAAGGGCCGGCTCATTACAATGGGATGAGTCAGGTCTTCAATAAGTTGATCAAAAAATGACTTTACATTAGCCCCCAAGTGCCATGGTGCATGCTGGCAGTGACATGGGACTATTCTTTCTACTGTAGAATAAATCATGTCCATTGATAAAATAATAGCCATTGCGCCAAAGCACTTTGAGTATCTTATTTGTTGACAAGTAAATCCGGAGTTTAAATACCCGACAACTCTTGGTCGATGGCGATTTAATATGCCTCCATTGTAAGCCAGCATTTTTATAACCCGGCAGATTATAGCCTTTGAGAAAATCCAGAACGGATAATCATTTTGAAGCATCAATTTTGATAATGAGCTTGAACTTTAATCATTTATATAAGTCATATTTCTGCAAATCCTGCATAGAGTTTAAACAACATATGCCCTGGCGACTTAACATCAAAGCCAGGGTGACGGTGTCCTGGACTAGGGGGTACTCAACACGTCGTCTCCCGATCAGTTGGATTGGGCCGAGGACCCCCATGGCCGTATACTTATGGGCCAGTCCAGACAGCTGCCGCATACAAGGAAGAATCCACAAGACTTGGCGATCAAGACAAGGACTCCTCCCCCACCGGCGTATTCGGCTAGGACTCTTGTTATCCTAGGTCTCTGGTGCATTATATAAACCGGGGCCAGGCTAGTCGATAGACATATACAACAATCATACCATAGGATAGCTTCTAGGGTTTAGCCTCTCTGATCTCGTGGTAGATCAACTCTTGTACTACCCATATCATCAATATTAATCAAGCAGGAGTAGGGTTTTACCTCCATCGAGAGGGCCCGAACCTGGGTAAACATTGTGTCCCTTGCCTCCTGTTACCATTGATCCTAAGACGCACTTCTTGGGACCCCCTACCCGAGATCCGCCGGTTTTGACACCAACATTGGTGCTTTCATTGAGAGTTCCGCTGTGTGATCAGCAAAAGGATCAATGGCTCAACTGTAGGTCAACTACGAAGTCGGCTTCTTCGTCACCGGCTCGACTGGTCACCTTGGCTTGACCGAGGACTGCGCCCTACCTCCGATCGTCATGTTCGGATGAAGTCCTTCATCAACACCAACTCCGATCTCTATCAAGACCATGGAGGAGTCATCCATGGAGCTCGGGGGCTCAACGTCAACATTGCCCTCAGGCGACCGTGCTGTTTTCTGGACAACAAACTTGTATCCGCCGCCACCGCCTCCTCGAGTGTCGCTTAAACGATTACTTTGGTGGAATTATGCGGAATTAAGTCCACAACAACCCTGCAAAAATTTCGTCGAGTTCCAATGGAGGAATCTCCGGCAATCTCCGATATACTGGAGCCCTGTTGAATCTGGACGAGAGTCCGGACGAGTTTAGGGCGTGGTATGCAACATCTAGCTCGGATATCCTTTGGAGGATCCAACCGTTGATTTGCTGAGGAATTCTCATATCTACCACCTGCCAAAAATTCAGCTTGATCCGACCGTCCAAACTCCAGGAAACTTCCGATTAGTGCATCACTTTTTGGATCTGTTTTCTGCGCGAGAACGAATCCGACCCGAATTCATCTTCTTTATGAACGGGATCTCGGACATCCTTTTTGAAGGAAGTTTTCGTATGGGGTGTTGTGTTTTATTCTCAAACACATCCCAGTAGTATTAAAAGTATTCTTGCAATACGAACTTCACCGTCGTGCCGGTGTCAAACCAGCTCGACAACATCACTCCACGGCGGCCGACCTGCATTAGACACGTCGTCGCTTTGTTGAGCCGAGCTCAATTTCTTCGGATCATCATCTCGGCCAGCCGAACAATAGTTCGACATCGCGAAGGATAAATCGTCACCAACATCGCCGCCCCATGGATTACACGGAGCGGGCACACCTGCATCGCCACACGGTCACTTCATCAAGCCGGCATCGACCACATCACGACCTGCATCGCTGGACCGGGGGCTTCATCATCTCTTCATCAACCTACTACGGAGACTTCGGCATCGCTGGACGACCAGCTCCGTCACGTTAGCTGGACCGAGGGCTTTGCCTCGGCGAGCCAACCTTTGCCAGCATCGCCATGCCGTTGCTTTATTGCCCATCAGGCGATAGGTGTGCGGATCGAGTCCCAATTTTGGGAATCACCTTTTTCGGATTGCTACAACAAATAAGCCAGGTGATATTAATCCTAGTATTTTTTGCTTGTTAGGGTTCATTTTTCCCAATGAATTATTACTCTGGTTTGTCCGTCATATGTATGCAGGTCTATCAAATGGTGGCCGCATTAACGACGGTCGCATGGTGGTTCGGTCAGTTTCTGTACATAGTCCGGCGAACGCCGCATCCGGAACTCGAACCGACCTATGAATTCAGGCCTTGCCATGCCTTTATCGCATCACGCCGCCGCCCTGCATCGACATTAACTTCGGCGCCAGGCCATATTTCTATTATTACTCACTTTGCATAAATTATTTGTTATGCAATGATTTTTTTATTATTATTACTACTATCTCCGGTTTGCACTATTTTTTGTGCACAGGAAAATGATCCAGCCGGACTATATCCTTTGACGTCACCTCGGCTAGACGTGGGGCTTCGTCAACACTTCATTACCCCATGCCGGGGACTTCGGCATCCCCCTGGCGTCGTACATTGACCGTGCTATGTCACCACTTCGGAGTGCCGAGCTCTTTGCTCCGCCACCTCGGGACCGGCTCGGGGATGGAACCTTGTCCCGCATCAAGCTCGGACCGCGTCATCAATACCGAACACATTAACCAGCTAAGTTGTCTTCATGCTCAAAGTTTTAAATTTTTAACTTGTGTTCGGCTCGGCCAAGCATTATACTTTTTTGGAAAAAAGTTGCTTGTAAAAATTTCCTTGTCCAAACTTTGTTTGTGACGCGCAAATTCAAATACCCCGTTTACTTGGGGGCTTCCTTCATGAAGCTTTTTCCTCTTGCATATGATTATACTTGTACGGCTTCGTTCCTTGTTCGTGTATTACGCCACAATATGCACCATATTGACTTAAGCGATTTTGCAAGCTGGGTTGCCTGGCTCCTGTGCTTACCCCTACGTTCCCGATTGTTCGGCTAGGGAGTAAAGGGAGCACCTCTGCGATTGTCACGATCGGGTCAACCAAGCCGGACCTCAGATTGGGTGAAGCCGAAAGCTAGCGCTCTTATTGTTTTCAACCATGGTCGGCACACAACAGAACTCATGAGTACAAAAAATCTATTGCACAAGTCTCATAATAACAATGAGCACCGAAGAAAGGTATCGGTGGGGGTACTATTTTCCTCGAAGATGCTTCTTACTCTTCGCAGTAATATAGCATAAGTTCCCTGAGCACGCTTTGTCTGTTACAGCCTTATGGCCTGATTGCCTGGTTATTGGAAACACCGTCGATATTCTCGACAGATGGAGTACATAACACTTTTCGGTCGTTGACCGAATAGGGAGAAGCCGACGGTCGCTTAAGACGCGTTTAAAGTTCGGTTGAACATAGATATGATATAAGTACTTCGGTACATGCAATCATTCTTTTACCCAAGTCACTTGGGGGCTCTTAAATTTATATGAGCCATTTTATGATAAGTGTTTTTCTTCTTAGTCGTTGCAAAGTTTTTATTATTATTTATCACTCTTTTTATCGACACAAGTGTGCGGTCACTAGCCGGAGAGCCTAATTTCTCTCTCAAAGCCGCTAGAGTTTATTTTGCTAAACTGGCCTAGTAAGAAGTACTTCGCCTTCGGGATAGGAGGTTGAAGCCATAGGCTGACCCGCTTGAAGTTTTGAGATATGATGTGTCATGTTAAAGCATGGCAGAAGCACCTTTTTTTCTAAAGTCCAATTTTCGGATTGGCACCGAACATTTGATCTAGTTCGGACATTAACCATTTGAATAAGTTTTTTGGCTTTTCGAGCCCATGACACTATTAAACTATTTGTGTGTTTTCAGCACAAGTCTCGCAGTGCAATGCCGGAGACCTTTCGAGATTTGGCAAAAACATTCTCGGATATTGCTATATATGCATTGGTTTCGAATTGTGTCTTCGGTCAATAGTTGGGTTGCCCGGCTCCTGCGCTTGCCTCCTATGTTCCGCTTTGTTCGGCTAGGTGTGCAAAGGGAGAACCACTGCGATTGTGCTTCCAGCTCACATGGTTAAGCATCTCAGTGGAGAAAGCCAAAAACTGACTGTCACAATAAGCGTAAACTGGTCGGCGATCCGATGATGGTGTTAAACGACGGGCCATTCCTAACAACGGCCGAAGTGTTTACGTCTTGACCTCGACTGTCGCCAAACACTACCGGGGGCTATTAACTGGCCTCCCAAACTAAATCCTCGATACTTTGCTCTTACATTGGAGCTGAGGTTTCATGATCATGCTTAGCATGACAACCCAAAGAAAGGAACCGATAGCGGGACTATTTTCTTTGGAAGACATTTCTTCTGTTAAACAGTAATATAACATGTCTCTCCGCGTACCTTTGTTTATAAAACCGTATGGCTAGATTGCCTTGGTTGTTGTAAATCTTTGCCCTCATAAAGGCTTTATAAAGTAGGACAAACACTCCTTGGCTATTGGCCGAGGAGGTGGAAGCTGATGGTCGGTCAACAAAGTTTTGTACAATACGGATCCGAGCATTAATGACGTAAAGTACTTGGATATATAGAGTCATTACACATAATTTGTGATTTTACTATGGATATCGATCCTTAATTCGGCCTCCCGTGCCCGCATTAAGGCTCGGGGGCTACTGGGCTTCGGGCTTATTATTTACAAATATTAAAGGGGCAGATCGATCCCCTGATCTGGTGTTGCCACCCGACCAGTGTCTCGGGGGCTACTGCATTGTCTGTCCAATGCAGAAAATTTTAAGTGTAATACAGTCTCCGAGGAGATTTTGATCCTCGGGTTGGTCGGCTGCACCCAACCTGAGTCTTGAGGACTGAGCATGCCGCTTTTTGTGTCCCGAAGTATTCTGCCGAGCTAGGACTTGATCCTCAGACCAATTTTGCAAATCAACCTGAGTCTCAGCGGCTACGGGGATCAGCAGTCTTATGTCATCCTTCATGGGCATCTCGGGTTTTAGACCGATACCCACCTTGAGGGCTATTGGCTATGTATCTCGGCAGAGAATAAATTGCATCAATCTAAAATATTGACAAAAATCGGCCGACATTCGGGGTGGTGCACCACCTCAGAAGTAGTCCGGCATAAAGCTCGGGCACTAGTGGCTGGCTCCATAGAGGGCATTTCCGGCATTAAGCTCGGCTAAACTCCTTCAAAATTCTTTGAACCAAGGTGATTTACGACACCTCGGATACAGTCCGGCGTTGGAGCTCGGATACATAGTCCGGCATTGGAGCTCGGATACAGTCCGGCGTTGGAGCCCGGATACATAGTCCGGCGTTGGAGCTCGGATACATTCCGGCGTTAGAGCTGGAAGCGGTGCGGCGTTGGTGCCCGGCTGCAAAAGACACTTCGAATGTAGTCCGACGTTGGAGCTCGGACGCAAGAGGACGCTGCCGCCCGGGAACAACTTCAAACCCGAAGTGTGGCATAAAAATAACAAGGCATTGATAAAGGCCGGAAACTTAAAGGGGCTCCTCAGATACCCGACGTGCAAACTCGTCGAATGCATTTCGGTGATCCTCAAGATAGAAGATGAGAAGATTTGTTGAACCAGTTTTCAAGACCGGCAACCGAAGATGAAGAACAGTTCGGAAGAATCGAGGAGCGTTCCTAACTTGAAGACCGGTTCAGGGGGCTACTGACAGTGTCCTGGACTAGGGGGTACTCAACACGTCGTCTCCCGATCAGTTGGATTGGGCCGAGGACCCCCATGGCCGTATACTCATGGGCCAGTCCGGACAGCTGCCGCATACAAGGAAGAATCCACAAGACTTGGCGATCAAGACAAGGACTCCTCCCCCACCGGCGTATTCGGCTAGGACTCTTGTTATCCTAGGTCTCTGGTGCATTATATAAACCGGGGCCAGGCTAGTCGATAGACTTATACAACAATCATACCATAGGCTAGCTTCTAGGGTTTAGCCTCTCTGATCTCGTGGTAGATCAACTCTTGTACTACCCATATCATCAATATTAATCAAGCAGGAGTAGGGTTTTACCTCCATCGAGAGGGCCCGAACCTGGGTAAACATTGTGTCCCTTGCCTCCTATTACCATTGATCCTAAGACGCACTGCTTGGGACCCCCTACCCGAGATCCGCCGGTTTTGACACCGACACAGGGCGGGTAACAACCCATACATAATATAGTGTTTATGTAGTTAGGGAAAAGACTAGGATTAAAGCCATTCAAGCCTAAACATACTGGCGACTTAACGTCAAAAGCCAGGGCGGGTTTATCAAACCTCACTTATTTAAATAACCAGGAAATCATACCTGTAGAATTGGCTCATACTGCCGGCTTACATTGCCATATCCAATGAGGGCAATAATCCAATGATTTATAAGCGCATGATTCTAATGGCGCAATCCAAAATATATTGGCGACTTAATGTCCAAAGTCAGGGCGGTTTATCAAAACCAAAATATTCATATCATCATTGAAGGATATACGTGTAGATTAACATCATGGTGATGCATTGACAATTATAATCCGAAGCCAGTATCAACCCGAATCATCATTTTGATTGCTCAAGGCAAAATATCCTGGCGACTCAATAGCCTGCTATCAGGGCGGGTTATTAAACCCAAATATGCTCAGTGATGAGCCATATAATCAAGGCTACATGACCTGTAAAATCAGTTCATACTGCCGGCTTACAACATCGTATGCAGCAAGGGGTAATATCCCAAAACTTAGAGCACATCGCTTCCAAGTAGTTAATATCATCATATACTGGTGACTTATAGTCCAAAGCCAGGCCGGCTTTAATTAAAACCACATAAATGCTTCTGATTCGAATACGATCAGTAAACCGTTCCAAAGGCGTTAAGCTAGGATTCGAATACGATCATGTAGCCCCCAGTGGCTTTGGCGTTGCGCCGATCAGGAGGGTACCGACAGCTATGTTCTCTTTGGTTTGAATACGACCTATGTTTGAACAGGAAGCCCGATAATGACCTTGAGAGTTTTTTAACGACTTTGATTCGAATACGATCAAAGTCGGTTCCCAAAAGGGGTTAAGCTATGATTCGAATATGATCAAGAAGCCCCCTAGTGAGCTTGGCATTGCGCCGATCAAGAAGGTACCAACAGCTATGTTCTCTTTGGTTCGAATACGACCTATGTTTGAACAGGAAGCCCCCAAGTGATCATTGGAATTGTGGCATTAAGCCGATCAAGAGGGTACCAACAGCTATGCTCGATGAGCAGGAAGCCCCCACGTGACCATAATAAGATAAGTCGTAAAGCAGGATACCGATGTTTGAACCGCACCTCATGGCAGCAAGTTCTCTTTGGCAAACCATCAATTTTTCTGAGAACTCGAACTTGCGAGAGACTAGTTCTTTTGAACCGGAGCTTTAAACTGGATTTAAGAGCTTCAGAGCTTTGTGGGAGACTGATTTCCCCTGAGCCGGATTGTGAACCGGATATTATTGTGAGCCGGAATTTTTTCTGACGGCCTTTGAAATTTTCATCGATAGAGCAGTAATCTCCGGGGCCGGGTTATTTTTCCCTCCAATGACCCGGAGTTTTTGATTGCATTGAAACCGGCCAATTCTTCCGAGTCATACCATTGTAGCCCCCGAGTCTCAAGACGACTCGAGGATTTGGCTTGAGATTCTCCATATTTGATCATAGTAGAAGGTGTATATCATTGGTGTTGATAGCGCGATGTGAATCCATGGAATGTTGAAATGACTGCGGCGAGTTATAAATGATCCCGTATGAGCCGTGTCAGCAACTTGGCCAATGGTTCCTTCCAACTGGCTGTTTGAAGTTTAACCAAACTGTAGTGGCGGCGACTTGTGCGCATGTCCATTGAGCCATCCAGTGCAGTCGGCGGCTGATAATACATCATAATTTGCCTTCAATTTTGCTGAAAGAAAAACCGGGCTACCCAAGTAGTGACTTGCTCATACTCAATAAATAGCTCATGCAGACAGGCATGGCCCGATGTATTGATGTAAACCAGGCCGCGAGAAACGGACAGTAAAGACAACCGCAACATCAGAGGCAGCTCAGACAGATGAATCGGCCACACTGTTCTAAGTCGGCACGGACAGGCGAGTCAATCACGTCGTGTTGATGTAGTGAACAATTGTCCTGCATCAAAAACATTGCAGGCCAGAGTAATTGTTCTTTAAAAGAAAAAATAATAATATGTGCTATTTAAAATAGTCTGGACGGATATCACCTGATGTATTTTTCGGACGAAATGATTGCACAACAAATTTACCAAATGATGGCCTGCACGTCCAAACATATAACCACGCCTCCATCCAGTTTTTTAAATAAGTCATGCCCCCTTGGCGGGTTACAGAGGCGGAGGTAGCAACTCAACCCATGCGTGTTGACATAGACCGGACTGTGTGTTCGTCGAGCAGTGTGGCACAGATGATCATCAGTGCAGACTGATTTATTGTCCAATCGCGCGTAGTTGCGTTGTACTAGAGTCAGCTTCTACGGGAGGCCGACGAGCCAGAATGATGCTAGAGTTGGTGCGCGGGAGACTTGGCGGCCTGGCCGTGCTGGAGGCCTGGAGGACGTGATCGGTTAAACCGGCGAGGTAAAGCCGACGTGGACGTGAGCGTCAGGCGCGACGTTGTACGCCGATGCAGATGTGGGCATTGAGCGCGGCACCATAAGCCGGCGCATCAATGTAGACGTTGAACATGGTGCTGTAAGCCGACGTAAATGTGGACGTCGAGCGTGGCGTTTGTGAGCCGACTTGAAACAGGGCAAACCGGTTTGGCCACAAACAACAATAAATGTCTTGAACCTGCGTACGCAAGATTGCATAACGGATAATAAAATTCTTAATAGAATTAATTTGCAGAGTAATGATGTAGAAGAGATAGCACCTGATAACTTGCTTGAACGGTAGTTGTTCCAATGTCCGGTGTGCAGTCTGGTGATAAGTTGAGGTACAGTAGCGGCTCAGTAGCTCGCAGACGGAAGCGACAGATATAACAGCGGTCGGAGGATAGAGGAAACACTCTCGCTCGTGCCGTCCCCCCGCGGGCGGCCCGAGCGAAACCCTAGCCGCCAGAGAAATCCCCCTCCCCGATCTCCCACTCCCCTCGCTGCCGCCGGCAAGCGCCGTCGGGCAAAGCCCGCGTGGCGTCGGTGGCGGCGGGGCCTTTCATTTTTTTCCTCTCGCGAGGCCTGGGCGCTGCGGGGGCCGCTCGGCTGAGGAGAGGCGTGGGGGCGCGGCGCGCTAGCACCGTTGGGCGTGGCGAGCTTCGCCGGTGGTGGTGGCGGGCGCGTGGCCAGGTGCGCGCAATGGACGGGGCGGGCGTGGCGCGGTCAACCCAGCGCATCCAGTCGCGGCTGGGTGGGGGCTTGCGCGGTGCGGCCAGGCTCGGCTCGGCGCGGGGGCAGCAGGCACGGGCGACGCATGCGCGCGCGCATGTGGCGCTGGCGGTCGTTCCTGGCGCGGATCTGTTGGATGCCTGGGCGTGCTTGCGCGGCTGCCCAGATCTGGTGGTGCCCTTCGGCGCTGCGCTCGGTGGGGAGGAGGCCCGATCTGGGCCAATATGGCTGCCTCTTGGTGGCTGGTCGCGGCGTCGGCTGGCCGGTGGTGGCGGTAGCGGGGGGTCGGCGGAAGATGGGTGGGCTCTCCCTCCAAGCAGGGTACACGCTCGGCTCCTTGGAGCTGTGGTGCCGTCCTACGTGGATGGAGCTAGAGGAGACTCGGGCAGATCATTCCAGTACAGTTAGTCCTGTTCTTGCGCGCGGCTATGCGAGCCACTCAGCTTTGGCTCGATTCTGCCAAGTTCCAGCGTGCGGCGGTGCGGGCCGGCAAGTTCTTGTTTTCCCTCGGCCTTTCCGTTGCGCTGCGGTCCGGGGTCTTGCCCAGTTCTGCACACGAAGGTTGGAGGACGGCCAGATCTGGCTGGGTTCGCCCAGGTCCTGCATGCGGCGGTGCAGACCGGTCAAGTTGGTGTGTGCGGGCCTTGTTCCTGCGAGCGGCGGGGACCAATCTGTGTTTGGTAGTGTGTGCTCGGTTTCGTTCTAACCTGAGGCGTTGGGTGGCCTCGGAACCCAAGTTTGAGGATGGAAGTCCTGGCTCCGGATGAAAATCCTGCATCAATTTTTTCGGTTGCCGATGGTAATGGCGTCCGCGGACGTCGTCTTCCTCCCTGGAGGTGCTGTTGTGGAGCCTGTTTTGCTCTTCATACCTCAAGGCGTGAGATCTCCGGATGAAAATCTAAGATGTGGCAGATCGGGTGACGACGGTGTCCTCAACATCGTTTTCCTCCTTGGAGGCGTCACCTTGGAGATCCTGTCGATGGTTTCCGATGGTGTGCTAGATTGTTGGCGGAGCTCGGGTTTGTGGTGGTGCCGGCAGTGTCTTTTTTTCTTTTCTTTTTGCGCTACCTTTTGCAGTGCTTTTCTTCTTCGGAGGTGTTCTTGTAATACCTCTTTCTGATCAATGAATTTGGCAGTTCTCCTGCCAACGTTCAAAAAAAAAAAAACAGCGGCCGGAGGGGCGACTTGAAAGCCACACCGCAGTGGCGGCCCGAACCCACAGTAGTTACTGAAGTGGGCGGCTCAGCGTTGTAGCAAGGGTGCCTCGAGGTGAGGACACGGGCGCAGCGACGCGAGAGACGACAGGGCCGCGAGCACAAAGCAAGCAGGCGACTCAGCATGCACAGACAGCAGCAGTCAGAGGACTCGGCGCGGCGGTCCTCAATGGAGGTGGGCCAGGGCGGCTTAACAGAGGCCTGACCGGTTTGGAAGCAGCTGCTCAGAGCGTCGGCTCGTCGTAGAGCAGAGGAAGCGGTGAACGCAGAATTGTGTCTGTGGTGTCCTGGATACTGGAAATCTAATATATCCGAGCAACTTTGAAGAAACTCTACTATTAACCTTGGGATCCGTGTGGCCATTTATTCCTTGGTTGATCTTTTGACTACTACTCCCTCTGTTCCGAAATGTATGTCGCTGGGGAATATGTTCCGACCAGGTGAAAATGGGCAAATGGACCTTTATGCCCCCAGTTCAAACTTTGAATCTGTCCGTCATCTTCCTCAGCGTCTTCCACCTCCGCCTCCGCCCCGGCACTCCACCTCCGCCTCCGCGGCTCTGCCACCCGCCCTCCACCTCCGCCCCGGCACTCCACCTCCGCCTCCGCGGCTCCGCCACCTGCCCTCCACCCCCGCGCTCCTCTCCCACGCCAGGGGCTCCTCCCGGCCCCCGCGCGCCCAAGTGGTGCTCTGCTGCCGCCCGCTGGTGGAGACGAGGTGCTGATCTACTGCCGGCCGCTGGTGGAGGCGAGCTGGTGCTCTGCTGCCGCCCGCTAGTGGAGGCGAGCTGCTGCCTACGCGCGCCCAAGGGCTGTTCCTCCCCATGCACAGGTGCTGCTGCCGCTGAAGTCCTCGCCGCTGGGCAGGAGCTGCTTTAGCTGGAGTTCTCAATTTTGCTCTCCTAGGTTCATCTCCTCGCCCATTACTCCCTCTGCATCATCCGAGTAAACAATTTGATGATCATAAACTTGATGTAATCATCTGTCTTAAATAATTTGAATAATTGCATGTAGTACAATCTTGGAGTAATACTGAAATTTAACACTGAAACTGAACAGTGATATTGAACACTGAAAGATGAACACTGAGTAGAACATGTACTGTCAATACAAGTTTGGACTTGTACTGTCAATACAAAAAATGAGCATGTACTGTCAATTTAACACAGGTTTGGACTTCTTAGTTTCATCAGTACTCCAAATCAGTAGGAGTATGAATTAATGGGCAAAAATAATTGCTACTCTCATTTCAGGTAAAATTGAGTAGGAATAGGAGTATGAATATCAGGAGCATGAATACCAAGAAGGGTAGTGGTAAAACATAGAGCATGGCCTCCGAAAATTTTACCTCAGCCTTACTTTGAAC
>NC_057804.1:411148235-411162828 GCF_018294505.1 Triticum aestivum | reverse complement strand
AGGAGTTGCTTGTCGAGATGCTTGTTGAGATGCTTGAGGAGTTGCTTGTCGAGATGCTAGTTTAGATGCTTGAGGAGTTGCTTGTCGAGATGCTTGAGGAGATGCTTGAGAAGTTTCTTGTTGAGATGCTTGAGGAGATGCTTGTTGAGATGCTTGAGGAGTTGCTTGTCGAGATGCTAGTTCAGATGCTTGAGGAGATGCTTGTTGAGTTGCTTGTCGAGATGCTTGTTGAGATGCTGGAGGAGTTGCTTGTTAAGATGCTTGTGATTATTTGTGTGGAGTATGTGTGTAACTCCTTGTTTGTGTGCAGTATATGTAAACCCCTTGTGAAATTACTCCATATGTTTGCAAAAGGCTTCTATGGACTGGATTTTACTCCATATATATGATCATTTTTGTTTGAAAAGTTTAATTTAATTTTGTGAGGAGTGCATCATTTGTGTGATCATTTTTGTTTAATTAAGAGAGAAGAAGAGAGGGCACTGGAAGAGAGAGAAAGTAAGAAGAGAGGGCAACACACACACACACACACACACAGAGAGAGAGAGAGAGAACTGGAAGATAATCAAGCACTCCAAGAAGAAAGAAAGAAGAGAAAAGAAGAGAGAAATAGGAGTACTCCATTAGTGAAAGTTTCATTTGGTTTCATTTGATTTAGGTCTCATATTGTTGCACTATTGTAAGAGGGCAAAAGAGAAAGAGAAGACAAATGAAAGAGACGAGAGGAGAGGAGAAGAGTAGTTCAGTTTAGTTTTAATTAAATGAAAAGGTTTAATTAACCAAGAACTACTCCTACTCCTACTCATACTCCAAGAACTACTCCTACTCCTACTCCAAGAGCTACTCCTACTCCTAATTTTAAATAAAACTAAACAGCAAGTCCATAGAATAGATTTTACTGAAACTACTCCTGAGTTTGAGTAGCTTGTATGGCATGTCATGATTTTACAGAAACTACTCATATCATGATTTTACTGTCATTAATATGCAAGCAACAATTAAGTTCACAATATTATGCAAGTTAACAAGCTTCAGTAGCCCAAGTTTCAGTAGACAAATTAACACAAGCTACATACGACAACTTTCAAAAGAAGCTACAGCTGCTTCATGAGAATAAGCAAAGTTTCAGTACATTTGATCCATCTGGCCAAATCGAGAAGAAAACAAATCAGGGAAGTTTAACTAATAACTGCAGTTTACCCAGCCCCATGGTGAGAGGAAAACAAGCTGCAGTTACCACACACCCAAATTCAACCAATCTACTCCGGCCGGCCGGTTATCAAGTTCAAAGGTCTTGTTCAAAGAGAAGAAGAAGAAGAATATGTTCCATCAAAGAGGAGACGGGGTCAACCTTGATGCAAAAAGATTTTAAGTTAGTTAAAGGAAAAGGTTTCATTTTATTTTACTCCTACACTTTACTGAAAAAGAAGAGAGTAAGAGAGGACAAATGGTTCAGATAATTTTACGTTAATTGAAAGAAATGGTTTTAGTTTATCTTAATTTTACTGGAAGTTTTAAGTTAATTAAAAGAAAAGGTTTCAGATTATCTTAATTAATGGCTGCAGTTCTTTCAGTTAGTAGGGTCTGCTGCAGTTCTTTCGGTTAGCAGGGTCATTGATGGCTGCAACCACCCAATATACAGGTGAAAACGTTGTTGTGAGGATATGAGTGAAAGGATAAACAAGTTGTTGCAAGAGAGATAATTCTAAGAAGTCAGAAAACTACTCCTTCTAGATCAAACAAGTTGTTACAGGAGTACTCCAACTGTAGATCAAACAAGCAGTAGCAGCAGCTACTGCACCAAAATTAACACAAGATACTGACAGCAGCAGCCCAAGATTAACACAAACTACTGACAGTACCTCTATTAATCTCCTTCCCAACTGTAGATCAAACAAGCTACTCCAAAATTTGTGTTGGTCACTGCATTTCTCATCAGTGCAAATCTGCACACTACTGCATACTCATATCCTCACAACAATTCGTAACAGAGGGCCTAAAACACAGATGTTACTAAAAACTGAAAAGCCTACTGCATCAAAGCTACTCCAAATCAGTGCAAATCCACACTGGAGTAATAAAGTTTACTGCAAATCTGCACACTGGAGTAATTCAGATTTACTGCAACTTCTCTAAATCGCTACAAATCAGTGACTTGTGAGCATGAAGATTATTCCTCGCCCAGCTCAACTTGAAGAATCAAGATTATTCCTCCCCCAGCTAAAAAAAATGCAAGACTATTGCAATTTCCGACGACTCAGCTCACCCTTGTCTACGGGTCAACGATCCTATTCCGCAAAGAACTTGCAGACATGTCTATGGATCGAGGAAATTTCAGCAGCGCCAGGCCAGGGGAGATGGACAGACAGACAAAGGAGCAAAGCTGTAGTGGAGAAGGGACCTTTTCTTGCATGGTTAGGAGGGGCATCCCAGCGCCGTCGTGGATGGTGCGGCAGCTCCGGATGCTGAAGATGGCGCCCTTGACCTTGAGCACGACGGCGCCGTTGGCATCGGTGATGGCGAAGTCGCCGTCGGAGAGGCTGAGCGCCTTCTTGGTCACCGTCAGCGGCACCACGTAGGGCGCGCAGAACTGGTGCCCCACCACCGGCAGCGGCGCCGGTGGGGCTCCACATCAAGCGCCGTTGTGTCGCCGGAGTACTTGAGATGCGGCTCCAGATCCTCCCGCTCGGGCTCCAGATCCTCCCGTCGTCGTCTTCACGCCCGCGCCGGTGCCGCTTGGGCTCCGCTTCAGCGACTCCTCACGCCTATCCACAAGCAGATCGAGGACCAGCGCATGTGGATCCAGCTCCTCCTCGCCCAGCAGCCGTCGCCGACAAATAAAAATGGCAGCTTTGTGTGGTGGGGAGCGGTGAGCGGCGATGCGGAGCAAGACGCCGGCGAGAGGGAGAGAGAGGGAGCATCAACGGGGAGAGAGCGGCGTCGCGCGCGAGAGAGAGAGGCGCCTGGTGGCCGGCGTCGCGCGCGAGAGAGAGGCAAGCGGGGGCGTCGCACACGAGGGAGAGAGAGCGGGGGTGAGTGGGGAGAGAGTGGTCGGTGGCGTCGGGCGAGAAAGAGGGAAACGTGTCGGTCGGAGGGGTAGAATGGGAAACTCAGGGAAAATCGTAGCCTACGAAAATTTGTTCGTCGAATCGTTTAACGACATACAATTCGGAACAGAGGGAGTAGTACTGTTATCTGTCAGTATGGATTGGACCCTTCATCACGTGATCCCTTTCTTTCTTTCTTTTTTCTCAATCTCACATAGGAGTGGATGTATAAGTCTCCTCTAGTATAGTCTTCGGTGGGCATCGCAAATCCGACTAGGCCTCGAATCAGACTCTGGTACTCGTGCGTGTATTACTTCGAGTATTTGGTAGTGCTAGTGCAAAACGACTCGGTGATCGATAGATCGCTCTGCCTGAAATTTTTCTTCATGGTCTTGCTTTGTCCTGATGTGCCGTACGGTTGCTGAGTCGGATCAGTATTCCAGCGGAGAAAAACACAACCTCTCTAGCACGATCCATGATTTGTCTGGTCACCCAGACGGCGGCTGGGGACAGACAACA
Organism: Triticum aestivum; assembly: GCF_018294505.1. Lineage (NCBI taxonomy): Eukaryota > Viridiplantae > Streptophyta > Magnoliopsida > Poales > Poaceae > Triticum > Triticum aestivum. Next base: position 411,159,262 of record NC_057804.1, on the reverse strand, counting down.
ATCTTAATTTCTTGTTGAATCAAAATTGACGAATTTTGCCGGCTTTGCCCAAGGTTATCCATCATTGAATTGTTCTACATCATCATGCCGGCTCTTCTTCATCCAACTTGCCGCGCGAGCTTCTCGATCCTGAAGAATTCCCTCCAAGAACTCATTACCACCGTGCGCAGGCCCCACGGTGGGCGCCAACTGTCGTGGAATTGTCTCGTCAGATGTCCTTAGTGTGAGGACTTAGTCGCGAGGCCAACGCATCTATGCGGTAGCTTGAGAGGGGTTGGCAGGAATTGAGAGACGCAACACAAGACAAAGATTTAGACAGCTTCGGGCCCCGGTAAACATCATCCGGTAATAACCCTACATGCTGTTTGTGGCTAGGTCTCATTATGATCATGAGGGAGTCGCCGGTAAGCCGGCTCTTTGTGTCTAGCCCTAGAGATTGTTTCTTATTACTTGTCCCTCTTGGGGTGCCCCGCCCCTCCTTATATAAGTTGGAGGGGCGGGTTACATGTGGAGTCCTAGTAGGACTAGGGCTATTCGATCTTCTCTTACAAGTTGAATACAAGTCTGGGTCTTACTTCCTCATAAAGGAAATATTCGTCATGCCTTTCCTCTTAAGCCGGTCCATCATAACGTGAGCCGGTCTTCTGGGCCTTGGGCCTTGTTGTCCATCTGACCCGCCGTCAGGGCCATCCGTGAGTTGCTAGGCTCGTGAGTCTTCAGACCAGTGAGCCGCCAGACTCGTGAGTCGCCAGTCCTCCGGCGAGTTACCAATGAAAATGCCAAGCCCGGCCAGGTCATACTTCCGGCCAGGTCATACTGCGGGGTATATCCCCGACATGTCCTATGGGGGCTGAGAACGACACCGAACCAGTCGACTGACAGAACCCGTTTCTTCCTGGTGTACGGCGCCGAGGCTGTCCTTCCGAGTGACTTGCTACACAACGCCCCCAGAGTAGAACTCTTCTCAAAAGCTGAAGCAGAGCAAGAACGCGAAGTCGCAGTCGATCTCCTGGAGGAAGAACGCGAGTTGGCTTTGATCCGGTCGACCATCTATCAGCAAGATCTGTGTCGATTCCATGCCCGCAATGTCAGAGGTCGAGCATTTCAGGAAGGAGACCTTGTGCTTCGAGTGGATCAGAAACGGCCCCACAAGCTTGCTCAGGCCTGGGAAGGTCCCTTCATCATCACCAAGGTGCTTCACAATGGAGCATACCACATCTACCACGTAGCAAAGAACATAGACGAGACACGTGCGTGGAACGCAGAGCTGCTTCGTCCTTTCTATACCTAAAATCACTCGACCCGACGAGTTGTAATAAAAAGTACTTTAGTTTGCTTTCCAAAGACAAGAATTTTGCAGTATCTTAATGGTTGATTCCCTGTAATCATTTGTGTCCAAATCCCCCAGTGGGTGGCTTAGCCGCGAACCTGATTCGTCTAAGTTGAAAACATTCCGAGTGGAGAGTGATCCTCCCACTCGGGGGCTTAGCTGCGACCCCGTACTCGCCTAAGTTAAAAACATTCCGAGTGGAGAGCAGTCCTCCCACTCGGAGACTTAGCTGCGACCCCGTACTCGCCTAAGTTAAAAACATTCCGAGTGGAGAGCAATCCTCCCACTCGGAGACTTAGCTGCGACCCCGTACTCGCCTAAGTTAAAAACATTCCGAGTGGAGAGCAATCCTCCCACACGGAGGCTTAGCCGCGAACTTGATTCGCCTAAGTTGAAAACATTCTGAGTGGAGAGGAATCCTCCCACTCGGGGGCTTAGCTGCGACCCCGTGCTCGCCTAAGTTAGAAACATTCCGAGTGGAGAGCAATCCTCCCACTCGAAGACTTACCTGCGACCTTGTACTTGCCTAAGTTAAAAACATTCCGAGTGGAGAGAAATCCTCCCACTCGGAGGCTTAGCCGTGTCAGATATCGGGTTCCGGCGTAACCCTTAGGTTCCAACTTTGGGGTGCGCACGAAGATCTTCTCCCTAACGAAACACGCCCACAACCTCGTCGCGATTCTAAGCTAGCACGATGAACAACACAAGAGACACGAGGTTTATACTGGTTCGGGCCACCGTTGTGGTGTAACACCCTAATCCAGTGTGTGGTGTGGTGGATTGCCTCTTGGGCTGATGATGAACAGTACAGAGGAAGAACAACCTCGCGAGCAGTGGTGTTCTTGTGGTGGTGTGTAGGTGAGCTAGGTGAGGATCATATGCCTTCTACTGTGGTGGCTAGCCCTATTTATAGAGGCCCTGGTCCTCTTCCCAAATATTGGGCAGGAAGGGAGCCAACAACGACCATTTTGAAAGGGGACATCTAGTACAAGTTATCCTGACTAAAGGTGGTCTTTGACTGCCAAAGGCGCTAGTGGTGACGCCGTCTTGGGCTCCACGGTGACCTTCATCCTGCCGCTCTTCTAGTCTTGGTCTCATTGCATCGATATGGGGACCTTTGCTTGATGCGTCGGTACTCCGCGCCTGTGCTTGGCCCCTTTGCACCAAAGAGGAAACAAGGACACTGCGCAGGCTGGCGCCCGCCTGGTCTCGGTCGTCATGGCTTGCGTCATGAGCACCTCGCGAGGTACCACTCACCTTGATCTCTCCGCCTCCTCGTGAGCCTGCCTGGTGAGGCCGCCCCTAAGGAGGCCTTGCACCGTCCGCCCCGCGAGGCTTGGCCCGTCGCGAGGGTCTTGAGTGTTTGCTGATAAAGACGGGCCGTACTAGATCGCTGGTTGAGCCACGCTTCGGGCTGCAGGAAGGCAAGTCTGGGGACCCCCGTTCCTAGAACACCGACACTAGTCCCCGGGCCCAAGGCGTGCTCGGACTTGTTTTAGCAGCGAAGCCAAAGGGCAAGTGCGGAGCGCCGCGGGCCCCAACAGCTTGCGGCCTCGGGTGACGCGTGGCGACTTGACTGGACGTGGGCGTCTCTGCTTCCCCACGCTGCCTCGGCAACCGCCCGACTGACAAAAGGCGGGCCTGGGTGAGGCTTGCCTTCATTGCTCTCCTTCGTCTTGCTCCAGATCCCCTTCCTCGCTCGCTTGCTTCCGAAATCTCCAGATCTGCTCCATTCCTCCCCTTTCAGCGAGCAATGGCGCCCCGCAAGGCCAAGGCCGACGCGCTGCCGGCTTGGTATTCGCCGGCACTGGATGCCCCCAACATGTCGGAGAAGAATTTCGCCACTACGCGCCTGATGACGGCAGTGGAGGGTAGCAAGATGGGGGAGACCAAACTCCGGGCTGGCTCTGCCGAGCCGGAGGCTAAGGGGAGCACCTTCTACCCCTTCTTCATGAACGCCGTCATCGCCGGCCTGGTTCCGCCCTTCTCTGAGTTTTTCTACGCCGTCCTCCGCCATTAAAGGTTGCAGGCCCTTCATCTCCATCCCAACTCCGTTCTCCTTTTGTCGATTTTCGCCTACTACTGCGAGGCGCATGTTGGGGTGATGCCGTCCGTGGCTTTGCTACGCCACTTCTTCTCCCTCCGAATTAGCAGCGAGCATACCTTGGCGTGCGCCGGCTTCGTCACGTACTCCAAGGCCAACGCGATCTCGAAGACCGGGAAGAGGGTCGATGGCTTCCGGAGCAAGTGGGTCATGATGGATGCCAGATGCATCCACTCCCGGTTGGTGTTGCCAATGGAGCCGCCCCAGCCCGACGAGGGGTGGTCTCGCACGAACCTTGATGACAGCCGTGCAAAGTTGGTGCTGGAGAAGATGAACGCCGACCTGAGGCCGGGCAACATGAAGGCGGTGAAGCTGACAGTGGCCATGCTCCTGAAGGAGTTCCTGACGCAGCAGGTGGCTCCACTTCAGGCGCACTCGCGCCCGTTGTGGATGCTTGGGGGCGTGGACGACGATCTTCGCCTGAACCCGGCGGCCTTGGCCGATGAGGATCTGGTCGCAGCTCTCCGCCTCTTGGTTGGAGATGACCTGGAAGGTCTGGAGGGCGCCCCTGCCCCCATGTTCCTCCGCCAGGACTGGAAACAGGTGGTGGATTACATGCCCACCTTTGATGGGCGTGGCCTGATGCCGGCGGAGCCTCCTGTGGCCCAGGGGGCGACGGCGCCAGTGGAAGTGTCTTTCTGGTAATTCCTGCGGGGGAGGAGAGGAAAACGAAGAAGAAGAGGAGCGTGACTCAGAGACGACCACTGAGGGGACGGGGGAGACCTCCCCCCGGTGCAGGGCCAACATTCTCCGCACCCTGCCGGACGACGACTAGGCCGACCCCGTGCGAGAGGAAGAGGATCCACCCGCGATCCCTAAGAAGGAGAGGTCGACGCTGATCTCCCGAGGGGCCGCTTCTACCCAGGCTCCACCCAAAGCCGCCTCCAGCCCTTCTGGTGCGCCCTCTTCCGCTCCTGGACCTCTCGAGGCCTCTCCCCCGACCAAGAGGCTTTCGAGCTTTAAGCTCGGCAAGAGGTCGGTGGCCTATGCCGCGATTGACTAATAAGTGCTCGAACTCCGTCTTGTTCTTGTTTTTGCTGCCAGGGCTTGACTTTCTGCATCACTTGGTTAGGTCGCCGCTTGCGGCGAAGAAGAAGAAGGAGGACACGGTGGCTCCGCCTGGGGAAGACTCATCTGTTGTGGTCGTACCTTCTTCCGTGGGAAGGGGAGGCAGTGAAGTTCGCACCTCCCTTGCCCGATCATCCTCGCGAGGCCCGGAGGAGCGCTCTGGCGGGGTGCTAGCCCCCGTGGCCCGACTGACTCTGGAGGTGCCGATGCCTGATGCTGCTGCTGAGGTGCCCAGGGCTCAGGAGCCCCCAGTCTCCTGAGCCGTGGTCACGCTGCCGCCTCCTCCTCCTGCACCGCTGGTTCGGTGCCCTCCTGCCTCTTCTGCTGTCTTGGACCGTGCCCTTTCCGAGTTGGGACAACTGCGGGAGGACCATTAGGGCACCGACTCCCACTTGGTGGCCGGGCGCCTGGAGTTGATCTCTGGCTGGGTTCCTTCCGACACCTCCATCTGAGCGGCACTGAGGCGGGCCGCGGCAGCTTCTAAGGAGGGGAAGCAAGACGCCACCCAGGCCACAGCCGCCCGCGATGTGGCTCTGAAGGATGCCACGGTCGCCCAAGACCGTTGCAAGGCGCTGGAGGTCGAGCTACAGGGTTTGCGCGATGAGCTCGCCAAAGAGGCTCGCGACCGCCAGGCGAAGGAGGAGGAGATGAAGGATCTGGAGGACGCCATCGGGGACTGCGACGCCGAGCTGACTGCTAAGCGCGGCCGGCTGGGGACGCTGGAGCAGAAGCTTAAGACAGAGAGGGCCGAGCTGGATGCCAAGGCAAAGGTCCTGGCCGAGGACCGCGTGGCCTTCGCGCGCCTTGAGGAGAGATCTCGCAAGGCGCTGAAGACGCTCTATGAGGGCAGCTTGGAGAAGTCGCTGGCTGGTGCCAAGGACGGCCTCGCCCATCTGCTTCCCTTCTTGGTCAAGGCGCTCGAGGAAGTTGTGACCGTTGTCAGCCCTATGGCCGAGGTCACCAGGATGGGACCAAGGAGTGAGGGGCTACGTGACAAGTTAGGCTCATGAGTAGCGATGCTCAGGAGCCCCCCTTGACGCACAAACAACAAATAGGGAGGGAATGTAGGGGTAGGTCTAGTGTTCCACGTCGGCAGGGCCCGGCCCCGCGCATACCTCAACCGCCATTAGCCTTGCGGAACTAAGGAGTGAGGGGCTACGTGACCAGTTAGGCTCCTGAGTCGCGATGCTAAGGAGTCCCCCTTGACGTTCAAACGGTCTTCATACCTTGGCTCCACTCAGGGAGGGGCTCGCGACGACCAGGTCCGAGGGACCTGGCTGGGTGGCGTGCGCTCGGGTCTGACCCGGGCGCAACCCCTGTTTCCAGCCCCCTCGTGTGATGCTCCCGAGGGGAGGTGTTGTGACGAGTCCAGACACTGAGCTCTGGGCTCCCTGAGGTTGATACGCCCGTGGGCCGCCCTCAGTTGTTTATCACCACCGCAGAGCATAGAGCTTCTGTATGTGTACGGGCATAGCCGCTCCTTGGAAGTGTCGTCACCCAGCATGGAGCATGGTGCTTCCACTGGTACGTGGGAGGGGGGCCCCCTCCAGGAGGAGCCCCCGGGGCGTGTACAGCCCCGCCCTGACACGTGGCTTGCACGACAGGGCTAGACGGGTGTATCTAGGCACTCGTGAGCTAGCGCGGGACTCATGAGGCCCTACCTCAAGGCAGGCTGCGCCTGGGCTTGAGCCTTGGATGGCTGTGTGTTCCTGCGAGATGGTTAGATACAAATGCTCTACGTCCTCAGGTCCCGGCCCTCGAGCGAGCTCAGACGCCGCTAGTATGCCAGGTCACGATGTTGTGGGCAAGGCCAAGGGGTGAGGACTGGAGAGCCAATAAGAGCTCCTGAGTCACGATGCTCAGGAGCCCCCCTTTTAACGCACAAGCAAATTGTATGAGGGAGAGGAGGCCCGTGGTAGGCGGTAGATGATAATCATAGGCAGGTTAAACATGAAGGGCAAATCAACTTAGATAAAATGCAGGAGGGATACATGCCACTGTGCCAGGCTCGAGCGGCTTGGGGATGATGCAGCCCGAGGGGCGCCCCCAGCAAGGTAAACTAAAGACATAAGCAAAAGGGATACATGCCGCAGGGACAGACACATGCGGCCTGGGAATGATGCGGCCCTGAGGGCGCTCCCAGCTGAAATGAACTCGAAAGATGTCACCTGGTACCATTGTAGAGGGGGTGTTGGAGTAGCTGAAGATGTGCGGTGAAGAGGCCGACCCTCACGAGCCACCGGAGCCCTAAGCCTCAGGAGGCTCTTGGGGTCCAGGCGGTTCCTCGAGGACCATCTCCATCTCCACCAGGACCGAGTGATGTCTGGCCTCCTGAGGCGCCAGAATGCTCCGCAGATGGCGCTGGTGGGTAGCAGCCGCGTTCGGCAGGCTGAAAGGCATGCAAATGTAGCTATGCGGCGGACCCTCGCAACGTCCCACGCGCAAAGGCCAGAGGCGCTCCTGAGACACGGCTCGGTTGAGCCCTGGGAAATCGATGCAGACGCGCAACCCGCCATCCTCACATGGATGGGGAGCTACGCCAGGCAAACAGCGATCGTCGCGCATGGCTCTTGCTTCCTGAAGCTCCTGTGTGGTCTTGGTGATGAACTCCTGAGGGTTGGGCTTCCCACGCCCTGAGACTTCCTGAGGGAAACGTGCTACGAAGCACACCTCCAAGTGGTGCCCGAGTGCCTCCCTCGTGATTTTGGCAAAGTCTGAGGCCCTCCAGAAGAGAGCCCCCGAGCCCTGCCCGAGGAGGGCGCCGGGTGCGCCTTCCGATGCGATGGAAGGAGGCGCCCCTTGCACGGGCGCGGATCCTGATGTGGCACCTCCTGAAATGCCAACCTCCTGAGGCCTTGAGCTGGGCGATGTCTTCTTATTCTTGGGGACCACCTCAAGAGGGTTCTCGCCCTTGCTGTCCGGGTCCTCGATTGATGCAGCTTGGAAGCTGCGCTCAAGGGAGCACACTGCATCTTTCTCTTCGCAGGGGACTGTGATGATTCCGCCGCTTCCTGGCATCTTGAGGACATTGTAGCCATGGTGGGTCACCGCCATGAACTTGGCCAGGGCCGGATACCCGAGGATGGAAATGTATGGCATGCGGATGTGGGCGACGTCGAAGTCAATGAGCTCGGTGTGGTAGTTGTTGCACTGTCCGAAGGTGACAGGGAGGCGGACCTGCCCTATCGGGGTGGTGGAGCCGTCAGTGACTCCTGAGAAAGGCTTGGTAGGCTGAAGTTGATCATATGGCACTTGAAGGTTGTTAAACATCTCGACAGACAGAATGTTGAGCCCTGCACCGCCATCAATGAGGGTCCTGGTAACTTGCACATTGTTGATGACTAGGGAACAAAGCATTGGGAGGACGCCAGCGGTAGCCGCACACTTGAGTTGATCTGCTGAGCTGAAAGTGATGGCGCACTTGGACCACCTGAGAGGGCATGTTGCCTCGAGTTTGGGGAGGGCTGCATTCACCTCGCGAGCAAACTGCTTGAAGATGCACTGAGAAGCTGGGGCCTGGGCACCGCCCAAGATGCAAGCGATAGCACGTGGCTCCTGGAAGCCCCTAGCCCCCTCGTCCTGGTGGTGGTCGTCATTCCTTCTTGGCGGTGGCGGCAGAGGAGGAAGGCCTGCGTTGCCCTGCAGGCGGTCCTCGCGAGGTTGATCCCTCCAGGCTCCCTCGCGAGGCTGGTCCCGCCAGCGATCCTCGCGAGGTTGGTCACGCCACTCCTAGCGAGGGCCTCGGTCGTCCCATCGTCCTCCTCCTCGGCCGTAGCCCCATTCATTACGCTCGGGGCGTCGACCAAAGCGTCCTTCTCGAATGGCCTTGAGCTCCTGACATTCGTTGGTGTTGTGGGTGTGGAGTCTGTGGTAGGCGCAGAATCGGCTACCCTTGGACAACTCCAGCTGGTCCCTGCCGTGCTTCATGTTTGGTTCTGCTACGAGTACGGCCACTCCTTTGTGCTTCACGTCCTTGGCCTTGGCCTTCTTCTCTTCTTGGTCAGCGGCTAGAAGCTCGAGAATGGAGAGGCGCCCCTCCTTAGCTCTTGCGCACTTGGTCGCCGGGATGAACAGCTCCACGGATGTGCAAAGATCCTCGTGGATGGCGAGCTCCTCCTTGATGTTGACGTCATAGACGTCATCAGAGAACGCTGAGATGATGGCCTCGTCCGTCACCTTGGGGATCTTGAGGCGAGCGTTGTTGAAACGCTGGATGTACTTCTGCTGGGTCTCTCCAGGCTGCTGCTTGATGCGGCGTAGGTCACCCGCGGCCAGGGGCGGTCGTGAGTTCCCTGGAAGTTGGCGATGAAGCGGTTGCACATCTCGTCCCAAGAGGAGATTGGGCCGGGAGGCAGGTTTAGGACCCAGGTGCGGGCGCCATCCTTGAGCGCCATGGGAAACCAGTTCGCCATGACCTTTTTGTCTCTGTTGGCCGCCTCGATGGCCAGCTCGTAGAGCTGCAGGAACTCCACGGGGTCGGCAGTACCGTTGTAGCGTGGAGGCATATCCGGCTTGAACTTGCCGGGCCAGGCGATGCTACACAGCTCGGCGGTGAAGGCACGATAGCCTGCGGTGGCCATCAGAGCCCTTTGCAGACGCGGGGCTTGCTCTTGATGGTTCCCGCGCACCGCCGCCAGGGGCAGCACGGGGTCTTGGCATGCTGGTGCAGGGATGCAGTCTTGTCGTGCTGGTGCAGGGAGCACGTGAGCACCTTCTTGAGGTCTAGGGATTTCTTGGCAGCTTCTTTCTTGCCGTGAGGGCACCGGACGCGGTGGGTCACGTCCAGGGGCCGCGCGCCTTGGGGCCAGGGCGCCTTCTTGGGGAGGAGGCGGCGGAGGGGCTCCCTGAGCTGCGTCGCCCATGCATGACGGAGGGCGAGGCAATGAGAGGGACATCGCAGGAGAGCCCCCCGTGGCGATGACGAGCTCGGTGATATGAGCGAGCCATTCTTTGTAGAGGTCGTCGACAGGGCGGTAGTGCAGGAGCTCACGTGCCAGGAGCAACTCGGCCTGCGCGCCCATGGGGGCACGACGAGTGTGAGACGACGAACCAGCTGGGGTCAGTGACGGAGTGGCGGTGCGGCCTTCCCGCCGCACTGAAGGGTGCAGCAAAGATGCTTGCTGCTCATTCCCCGCCGGGCCGGTGGCGGTGTTGGCGGCAGGCGATGGAGAACGATGAGGAGGCCCACTGGCGGGAGTCATCTGGGCGACGCAGGCGGCGAGAGAAGCTTGGCTCGAGCTCGGCGAGCGTCTGCCATGGATGCGACAAAGCGATGGGACGCAGATCAGCGGAGAAAAGATTTCGGCGCACCCCTACCTGGCGCACCAAATGTCGGATATCGGGTTCCGGCAAAACCCTGAAGGTCCAAACTCTGGGGTGCGCATGAAGATCTTCTCCCTACTGAAACATGCCCACAACCTCGCCGCGATTCTAAGCTAGCACGATGAACAACACAAGAGACACGAGGTTTATACTGGTTCGGGCCACCGTTGTGGTGTAACACCCTAATCCAGTGTGTGGTGTGGTGGATTGCCTCTTGGGCTGATGATGAACAGTACAGAGGAACAACATCCTCGCGAGGAGAGGTGTTCTTGTGGTGGTGTGTAGGTGAGCTAGGTGAGGATCATATGCCTTCTACTGTGGTGGCTAGCCCTATTTATAGAGGCCCTGGTCCTCTTCCCAAATATTGAGCGGGAAGGGAGCCAACAACGGCCATTTTGAAAAGGGACAGCTAGTACAAGCTATCCTGACTAAAGGTGGTCTTCGACTGCCAAAGGCGCTAGTGCTGACGCTGTCTTGGGCTCCACAGTGACCTCCGTCCTGCCACTCTACTAGTCTTGGTCTCATTGCACCAATATGGAAACCTTTGCCTGATGCCTCGGTACTCCGCGCCTGCGCTTGCCCCCTTTGCACCAAAGAGGAAACGAGGACACTGCACAGGCTGGCGCCCGCCTGGTCTCGGTCGTCGTGGCTTGCGTCATGAGCACCTCGCGAGGTACCCCTCGCCTTGATATCTCCGCCTCCTCGCGAGCCTGTCTGGTGAGGCCGCCCTTGAGGAGGCCTTGTGCCGTCCTCCCCGCGAGGCTTGGCCCCTCGCGAGGGTCTTGAGTGTTTGCTGATGAAGACGGGCCGTACTGGGCCGCTGGTTGAGCCACGTTGGAGGCCGCAGGCAGGCAAGTCTGGGGACCCCCATTCCCGGAATGCCGACAAGACGCGACCCTGAAAGCGCCTAAGTTAAAAACATTTCGAGTGGAGAACAATCCTCCCACTCGGGGGCTTAGCTGCGACCCCATACTCGCCTAAGTTAAAAACATTACGAGTGGAGAGCAATCTTCCCACTCAGAGGCTTAGCTGCGACCCCGTACTCGCCTAAGTTAAAAACATTTCGAGTGAAGAGAAATCCTCTCATTCGGAGGCTTAGCCGCGACCCCGAAATCGCCTAAGTTAAAAACATTCCGAGTGGAGAGCAATCCTCTCACTCGCGGGCTTAGTTGCGACCCCGTACTCGCCTAAGTTAAAAACATT
>NC_057804.1:411138803-411147990 GCF_018294505.1 Triticum aestivum | reverse complement strand
CTCGTCTAAGTTAAAAACATTCCGAGTCGAGAGCAATCCTCCCACTCGGGAGCTTAGCTGCGACCCTGTTCTTGCCTAAGTTAAAAACATTCTGAGTGGAGACCAATCCTCCCACTCTGGGGCTTACCTGCGACCCCGTTCTCGCCTAAGTTAAAAACATTCCGAGTGGAGAGCAATCCTCCCACTCGGGGGCTTAGCTGCGACCTTGTCCTCGCCTAAGTTAAAAACATTCTGAGAGGAGAGCAATCCTCCCACTCGGAGGTCTTAGCTGCGACCCTGTCCTCGCCTAAGTTGCAAAGATCCTCTGAGCTACATCACAAGTACAACGTACGCTCCATCCCGATCCGCAAGGACGACGAGGTGTCGACTGAACACCACGTCTGAGCTGCGTCACAAGTACAACGTACGCTCCATCCCGATCCACAAGGATGACGAGGTGTCAACTGAACACCACGTCTGAGCTACATCACAAGTACAATGTACGCTCCATCCCAATCCGCAAGGAAGACGAGGTGTCGACTGAACACATCGTCAGACTCACTCGACGAAAGGTGAAAAGATCAAGTTCACTCGGAATCGAAAGACATTCGGAAACAATAAAAGCAAAAGCCATGATATTCGAAGAAATCCAAGTTCAGATAAATCCCGCAAAAGTTCAGAACTGCAACGGGCAGAAGTACTCAGGCATCAAGCCTGAAAGAGTTTAACAGTTACATAACCACTCGGCATTCTGAGGCAAATAAAGGTGGGGCATAATGTTTTGTTCACTCGCCAGGAGAAGGATTTGCTGGATCACAGAAGCTGCCAAGGTCGATGCTGTCTGTGATGCGAGTGGTGGCGTCAAGGAAGGTGTCCATAAAGGACTGGAAACTGAGATTTTTGGTGTTGGCAACCTTGAGGGCCGCCAGCTTGTCTTCTCTGACATCCTTCCAGTGCACTCGAACCAACGACAGAGCAACATCAGCGCCACAACGAGCAGATGACTTCTTCCGTTCCTGCACTCGACCAGGGATTTGATTTAGTCGAGTCATCAGAGACTCGAGATCCTGTGAGAGTTCCTCCTGAGGCTAGAGTTCAGCATCAATCCGCGTCATTGCAGCCTTTAGTCAAGCGAGATAATCCACATCACTCTCCAAGCGAGAATCCAACCGCAGCATGCTCATTGCAACATCGTCCTTAACATGAGAGTTGATGGGGTCAATACCCGTCTCGACCCGCCCAGTTTCTGCTTCGAAGTCTTGACAAAGTTCTGCACAGTCGAAAAAGCAGCGAGTCGACAGTTTAACAAGACATGTCAGTCGACATCAACAAATCAGTCGAACAGGAGGAAATACCTTCAAGCTTCAAGACCAACTTCGCAGCAAGCTGCCCCAGATAAGACTCTAGTTCGCCCTTCTTGGCCTTGAGATTCCGAACTTCGTCAGTCAAGCTTTTCTTGCCCTTCTTCAGACGCGCAACCTCCTGGTTGGCTTCAGAAACGGCAGCCTTCAACTTGGAGTCCTCCTCTTCCAACTTGCTGACTGAAGCTAACTTCTTATCCGCAAGAGCTGTTTTTTCTTGTGCCTCCTTCTGGGCCGCGGCAAGATCCTGATCTTTTTTCTCCAGAGCTTGCTTCATTTTGTCTAAAGAAATAGCATTCTTTAGATGAGCTTGAAGTTGACGATTTTCACTACGCACATCTGTTCGAGTGGAATCACTCGGTTCAAAGAGACTAAAAGAGAGAGAGAGTCTTAAGGTGGACGATCAACGAGTGGTTACCTCCCATGATATCTGCTTCGTCCTAGGCCTTCTTGAGGTTCTTCTTGGCCAGTTCTAGATCAAGGTTAAGGCTGATCTGCTTCTTATCTAGTTCAGAAAGTTGAGCTCCAAGATCACAAGACTTCTGCAGTCAGCAAATAAGATATGTCAGTCGACAGAAACAAAAGTCAATCACAGTGAAAATTGCTCTAAGACTACCATTGAATCAAACATTCAATAGTAGTCTCGGGGACTACACCCAGTGGGTGCACTTGGCGTGCCGCCACTGGTCCGGTTTTACACTCGGCATGGTCTTCCCAGCGTGAGTAAAAAAAGATTCTCAGACCCCAGCCGACTACCAGCAGTCGACCGTGGTCTCGGGGACTACACCCAGTGGGTGCACTCTGCGTGCCCCCACTGGTTCAGAAAAACACTCGACTCAACCTGGTCGACTCAAGTGGAAGAACTATTCAGCTCTAAGACAGAAACACCCTAGTGGGTGATTGGGTGCGAAATACAGACCCATGATAGATGCACATAATAGGTTCCAAAACGCTCATCCAAGGGCACCTTATGTACAGTGAAGCAACAATTGCAACTATCATTACTCAAGAGACCAGTTGGAAATCAACTAACCTTGACGTTGGCTTGCAGAGCGGTGCTGGCATTGTAAGCAACTTGACTAGACTCGTGCACCACCTTCATCTGCTCCATCACAAGGTTTACCTGGAGAAGGGCCTCTCTGGCGGCACTCGGTGGGTCATCTGGAGTCTGGTATGCAGCGAAGAGCGATGATGGCAATACAGTCGGAGCAATCACAAGATCGGATGCATGGAGTTGTACTAGAGTAGTAGAGGCCTGAGCAGTCAACCCCGATGGACGATCAGTCGACAATGGATTGGCAAAGGTAACATTGGTCCGCGCCGGATCTCCGGATCGCTGGACCACTGTCTCAAGCACCGATGTCGACTGAGGCACTTGACCCTCGGTCGCTTTCCCACTTAAGGCCCTGCCCCTCCTTCTCCTCTCTCTCAGAGGCGCTTCTTCTACATCATCCGGAAGCTCAATAACGTCCTGCGGAGCTGCAACAAAAAACAATCTTAAGAGTTCAATCGACCAGCAATCCAGTCGGCAAAATAAATTCAAGTTGGAAAGAGCGTACCAGCTTTGGAAGTGGCCGCGTCATCAGTCTCCTCATCATGTGGGGCCTTGTCAACATCCATATCAGTCGTAGAAGTTGCAGAGCTGAAAAAGTTCATAACCCACTCGGTTAGAGCAGAAGTACGAGTCAGTAAAAGAAAATGCAGAAAGATAGAGCACTCACCCAGAAGCAACAGGAACATCCATCTTGATCTTGGGCAAGGTCTTCCAAGCCTTCGAAGGGGCGACCTTGGGTTGCTTGGCGACCTTCTCCGTCGGCTCCAGAGTTAAAGTCCGAGTGCGCTTCTGTGCTTGAGTACTCGAAGCCACGGTCTTGCCACACCCGCCCGCCGGATCTTGGAGTTTCTTGGATCGACAATCCGAGCGAGGTGGTGAGTCGACTACCTCTTCGTCGTCCGACTCATCACTGTCTTCCTCGTCGTCATATTCTGGAGATTGCCAATCACCGCTCTCTTCTGCACTGTCCTCTCCCTCGTGGCATTGCTCCAGGGCTTGTTCACCATTGGGCATCGAGTACATCTCAGTATAAACCTACAAGACAAATAAGTCAAACAAATATCAGTCGAAATCAGAGATAGTTGCAAGACAGACTGAAATACATTCGGTAGCAAAGTTCAGACCTTGTCTGGCTGGTTGTTGGCGTTGAATGGGTCGACTCTCCTGGCTCCCCTGGGGTTATCCTTGTTTCTTGTAATGCCCTTTAGCCACAGGGCCACCGTATCCTCCATAACCTCCTCTAGATGAAACCGAGCGGTGTCGTTGGCTCTCGAATACATCCACATCGAGTGGTCACGAGCTTGGAGCGGCTGGATGCATCGACTGAGAAACACCTCCAACAAGTCCATGCCAGTCACACCCTGATGGATCAACTGGACCACCCTCTTGATCAACATGTTCGTTTCCACCCTCTCCGCAGCGGTCACTTTCAAAAAAGAAGGTTGCTGGGCATGATCTAAAGAGAAAGGGGGGAGACCGGTCAACTAACCGAGAGTCGCAATGTCCTGGCAGTAGAACCAGGTCGACTGCTAGCCCCTGATCGACTTGGGAAGTGTCATGGAAGGGAAAGCGCTCCTCTTCCTCTTCTGTGTCCCCAAGCCCCTGCACATTTGGATCACGTGCGTCCTCTCGTCACTCGAATTCGCTTTCTTCAACATCTGGGAGCGGATTGTGAAGATGTGCTTGAAAAGACCCTAGTGCGGTCGACAACCCAGGAAGTTTTCACACATGGACACAAACGCGGCGAGGTACATAATGGTGTTGGGAGAGAAGTGATGGAGCTGAGCTCCGAAAAAGTTCAAGAAGCCCCGGAAAAAAGGATGCAGAGGAAGGGAGAAACCACGGTCGACGTGGGTGGCGAGCAGGACGCACTCACCCGGTTGCGGCTGAGGCTCCGTCTCCCCCTTTGGTAGCCTCGCAGCTCCGACGACAATCAGAACGAAGTCGGCCAGCTCCTCCAAATCCTCTGGCCGGAGCAAAGATCGGATCCAATTGCCCTGGATCCAACTCGGCGGCAGCGCGGACCTCGACGACGACCCCCGATTCGTCTTCTTGCCTTTCGCCGCCTCCGTCGCCTTCTTCGCGCGCTCTAGCACCACTGTCTTGTCCTTCACCATGGTGGCGGGGTGGCGGCATCGAGGGCCAAGGAGAAAGATGCAGTGGAGAAGCAGAGAAGGAAGAGGGAGAATGGACGCGCACGGTGCAGACGCCTTGGCCCCGTTGCCTTTTAAGGACCCACTTCCGAGTGGCTGACGCGTGGGCCCAGGCAATCCTGTCAAATCCCGCAATAGTCGCGCGCTGGGTACGTGGCGAAAAAGGTGGTGTGGAAATCGAGGCGCCCTTGTCTATCCATCCTGCTTACTACGGTGCGCTCTGCCTCACGCGCTTCCCCAAAATTTCAAATCCTGCGAGATCCGAGATACGCTGTAACCAATCGTGCCAAATATTTCACGTCAAAGTAACACTCGATGACTGCCGGTATAAATCCACTTGACAACTTCTGAATCGATCAAGGCGACTGAAACGAAGCCGAAGTTCCAACATGGGCCTCCAATTCAACATGGGTACTTGTGAAGCACAAGAGTCGAGGCAAGACTAACTGCAGCCTTCTTTTCACTCGGACCTCAATCCATTCGGGGGCTAATGATGATGATATAGACCTAGGGTAGGGTCATAGGACTGACCTATATGCCCTACCCAAGGTCACTACCCTAGAAGCAAAGACACCCAAGAGATCTTCAAACCGTCCGCATCAGTCCTGTACTCCGCAAGCCATTCAACGGCGTCCCCCATCAGTTCACGGAGCAATCCAGAACGCACGGTCCAAACTCCGCAAGCCATTCAACGGTGCCCTCATGATGATATAGACCTAGGGTAGGGTCATAGGCCTGACCTATAGGCCCTACCCAAGGTCACTACCCTAGAAGCAAAGACACCCAAGAGACGGCAGGGAGTACCAATTGAAGGCGTCGAGTGCCATCCACTCGACCAGTCATATCACTTGGGTACCCCTCCCTCCTGATATCACTCGACCATACGAGAAACCACTCGACTTACAGAAGACCAGGAGTCACTCTGGACAGCAACGGTCAGGCGTTCACTCCATAGTTTTTAAGATCATTAATAGCACTTTATAGCTGGCGTTATCAGTAACATCCTATCTTTATGTACATTGAACCCCTGTAACGGAGGTGGGCTAGGTCCTGGCACACTCTATATAAGCCACCCCCTCCTCTGGGACAAGGGTTCGCACCCCCTGTAACACACACTCTCATATTCTAGTCGACCGCCTCAAGGCACCTAGACATAGGGCTTTTACCTCCTCAGAGAGGGGCCTGAACTCGTAAACACTTGCGTACAATCTTGACATAGCTAGGACCTTGCCTCCTCATACGTACCCGCTATACTTACTGTCAGACTTAGTACCACGACACACCCCCATCGGTTCACGGAGCAGTCCAGACCAAGGTTTTCCCACAAATCGGAACCAAACCAGGGGGCTTGGTGGGAGACGGGACACAATACACGTAGGACTCCGTCACCCACCGCCCACCCAAAACTGAGGCGGAGCCCGTGCTTTTGTAGATATCCGCACTATTTTCACAGCAAAAATCCCCCTTTCGAAACACTCTTCTCTCCCATCCCGCCGCTCTCCACCCAATTCCTGCCATTTTTCATCGTCGCCGCATGGACCCACACAAAAAGCAGCCAGATACGGCGGTGGTGGAGTATCCGGTGATCATGCTCTCCCGGAAGATCAACTCAGACACACGACAAAACCGTTGCCTCAAAGCAAAGGCAAAGGCGGCACCGATCAAGAAGCAGAACATCAGCGGAGGCGAATGTGGTGGTCGTGCAAGTGGCGGCCGTGGTGCAGAGCAGAGCCTGGGATGCAGGGCGCCTCTACCGTAGTTGTCCATGCAGACGTCGTCCTAGTTGGAGCAGTACAAGGTGTCCTACTTCTATGTCACCAAGCAGCTCGGCAGGCAGTCCCCGACATCCATCGCTGAGCACGTGACTTACAGTGTGGATGTCTATGTGGCGCTACTACTTTTCTTTTAGTCTGCATCATTGTAGCTTGTACATTTCCCAGATATGCATTGTTGTGTTGATCATTTGGCCGGATATGCATTGTTTTGTTGATCATTTGACACTGTTTTATTGTGTAGACTTCCTGTGTGTGAAATGTGTTCTTGAAGTTGGAGAAGAAGAACTTCACCATCATACATTGTTGGTTGAAGTTGAATGGACAACCCAAGTGAATCTATTCGTTGCCAAGATCGTCGACACAGACGCTGAGGAAGAAACCAATGATCCAACCGATCTAACAAAAGAGCCATCCAAGAAGGATAGAATAGGGTTCTGGGACAGAAGTCGGGGGAGGAGAAGGCGAAGTGAGAAGAGGCAGCGGTCAAGATGACGGAGAGGTTCGAGGACATCTTGATGAAGAAAGAGGAGGCATACATCAAGCGCTCCGACGTCAAGGAGGCATGCAAAGTCGGGAGGTTTAACGTGTTGATTGCGCCGACCGACAAGAAGATAAAATTCAAAGAGAAGAAGGCCATGATCAAAGAGAAGAAGGTTGAGATCGTAGCCGTTGTGGGGGACACAAATATTTTGACATTGAAGATGCATGATTTGGATGACGATGCAAGGAGATCGTGCAAATCATTCGTTTCAAGATGTTGAAGCGATAGAAGGAAGATATGGAGGTAGAGGCAGAGAAGGAGGCAGCCAAGAAGATGACGCCCAAGACCGCGACAGTGGCAGAGTGAGCGATGAGACTTAGATGGTTGGTCCAGCGGGGCAATTTTTTGCACGGACTACCGGACCGCTAATCTTTTGTGATCAAGCATGCAAAAATTGTGCATACTTGCCTGTTTTTGGTTGTGACTGGGTGATGTGTGATCCGGCATGTGCTATGTGATCGGGTGGATTTGAATTTCAAATTGACCATACTTGGGCGGATATTTAGGGGATAGATTTGGCTGGCTGGCTCCCATATCAGTGTCCATAGACTGGTCCCCACCGATACATGGATGGATACAGTGTTTGCTTTGGGGGCCAGCATTGGAGAAGCTTGATAATCCACAAGTATAGGGAATCAATCATAGTTCTTTCGATAAGTAAGAGCGTCGAACCCAGCGAGGAGCGGAAGGAATAAATCAACGGTTTTCAGCAAGGTATCCTCTGCAAGTGTTGTAAAGTAGTTGTAACATATCGTTTGATAACAAGATAATTCGAACAGGTAACAAGTAACCAGGGTAACAAGGTGCATCAAGATGGCCCTATCCTTTTTATTGCAAAGGACAATCCAAAAGTACTTCTTATAGTGATTAAATCATTCTCGACGACACACAGGAATTGCATCTAGTTAAATTCATCACGATTCATTAACTCGCGTTAATTGCTTTGATAAGTTGTTATGTGGATGGACAAAAGCTAAGGTGTTGTTCATACTTGAACAAACAACCCACTTATGATTACCCCCTATCG
The DNA here is from genome assembly GCF_018294505.1 of Triticum aestivum. Classification (NCBI taxonomy): domain Eukaryota; kingdom Viridiplantae; phylum Streptophyta; class Magnoliopsida; order Poales; family Poaceae; genus Triticum; species Triticum aestivum. The sequence continues at coordinate 411,140,100 of NC_057804.1, read as the reverse complement.
CAAGTATCCGCAACTACAAGAGAACAATTAATATAAATCTAACCATAGCATGAAACATATGGATACAAAATAGCCCCTTACGGAACAACTAATAAACTAGGGTTTAGGTTTTTGTCATTCCCACAACCCATCGTGTAAAAACTAATCCCACAATGCCTTCCCCTTGGCCCAAACATGGTGATGTATCATGTAGTTGACGTTCACATGACACCACTAAAGGAACAACAACACAACACATCATCAAAACATTAAACAAAAACCAACTTCACATGATTACTTATAACAAGACTTCTCCCATGTCCTCAAGAATAAATAGAACTACTCACAGATCATATTCATGTTCATGACTAGAGAAGATAAATATATGATTAACAATCTGGATATATAATATTCCACCAAATAAACCAACTAGCATCAATTACAAGATGTAATCAACAGTACTAGCAACCCATAAGTACCAATCTGAGTTTCAGACAAAGATTGATACAAGAGATGAAATAGGGTTTGGAGATGAGATGGTGCTGGTGAAGATGTTGATGGAGATGAGTCCTCCCATTGTGAGTGTCACGACCGGTTTTTCCGGGTATAAATTTCCAGAAAAAGATCGTCGTGCTCATCAGCCCCAGGATTACTGTTAGCTGATGAGGCTCCAACTTGATACAGAAATTCCAAGCAAAATACAAAATATGTAGTACAAGACCATTCTGGCCTGTGATACAACAAATGGTTTCTAGTGGTTGATGGCGGAAGCGGTTTGTGGATCATCAGTGTCTATGGGACTCCAATTCCCACAGGAACAGCTGACCAGGTTAACTCCTATCTTCACGAGGCTGCTATCATCGTTGCTTAGGTTCCGGGGCTGTCATCACGTCACTCCTCCCCGTGCAAGAAAATCTGGCCAAGACAATAGCCAGGGACAAGCCAGTGAGTACTTTGAATGTACTCGCAAACATTACGAACACAGGTATAATATAACAATGATGTGCTGAAAATATTTTATGCTCATGACGTCAGTCACAAAAGATAAATAAAACTCTGATGCGTGCAAGCAAGTTATTTATAAAAGTGCAATAACATAGTAGTATTAGAATGTATGAAATAATAAACAATGCCACAGTCGGGCGTCTGAGCGACACCACAAAAAGGGCTTTAAGAGAAATGCCACAGTCGGGCGTCTGAGCGACACCACATAAAGGGCTTTAAAAGAAATGCCACAGTCGGGGGTCTGAGCGACACCACATAAAGGGCTTTAAAAGAAATGCCACAGTCGGGCGTCTGAGCGACACCACATAAAGGG
>NC_057804.1:411132965-411138740 GCF_018294505.1 Triticum aestivum | reverse complement strand
ACAGTCGGGCGTCTGAGCGACACCACATAAAAGGGCTTTAAAAGAAATGCTACAGTCGGGCATCTGAGCGACACCACTAAAAGGGCTTTAAAAGAAATTCCACAGTCGGGCGTCTGAGCGACACCACATAAAGGGCTTTAAAAGAAATGCCACAGTCGGGCGTCTGAGCGACACCACATAAAGGGCTTTAAGATAGACAATCATAGTGAATATCCCGGAGGTAGAACCATCCCAGAGATACTCGATAATCACAATAATATCACGGGTTAGTCAACAATAATAATAATCATAATCATCATAAGTCACAAGTCACAATCCATGTTGTTCCAGTGCTGGTTAACAGTTTCACTCCGGAGACCGACACTAAGACCGATACTTGACCCATCCCAGACTGTAGTCCTTAACCATGGACACGGCTATTCGAATAGGTTTAATCTCTGCAGAGGGTGTACTCTTTACCCACGAGTAACGGATTTCTTTAGTCCATCGGGACTAATCCCGTCTACGGTCTTTTTGTTGAAAACACACCTAACTTGCACACACCAGCTTAACTCACCGGTGTCTGGAATCACCCACGACACCTGTCAAGCAAAACTCTAAGTGTGGAGGCTACAACCTCGCGTAGCATGGGATCAAATTTATACCGCGCGCTCTAAGGGGTGCCCCCCTCTCGGTCCCAACCGGAAACACCCATGCCCCCGGACCAGGTGGCCTGCCTACCAGCTACAACCGGTATCTTCCACCCTGGCCTCTCTGTACGGTGTGTGCTATAAAGAGGTTGACAACTTACTGAACCGTACTCTACTTGCTGTAGAGACGAGTGGTAGTACGAAACAAGTATGGGGGTTACTGGAACAAGACTCGATCTACAGTCGACTCAGGAGGTTTAAGTATTCCCTGCATGATTAGCATAACGAATATATTTCAACCAACAGAGTCACCGCTCATATCACCTTCCCATGCCATACCAGACATAACCGTCCCGACGGAGACCGGCGACAAACTCATGCCTACCCAAGGCAGAGGTTTTCCCGGGTTCCTGCCGGTATGCATGCAAGGCACATGAGGGTGATTATCATCACAAGTGTGTTAATTTCCAATAGCATGGAAATCAATAACATGCACCCATGCATATGATCATGTCACATGAAATAACAAGTTTCTCCGAAGTGAGGTGATGTTATAAACATGTCATCGAACACACAAAAATATTATGCCGGGGTTCAGAATGCTTGCCTTGAATGTGTGGTAAGGCAGGGTGTACTTCAAAACTTTCGAAAGTATATCTCCTCTGTTCAAAAATCCTATTTAGAAATAAAAGAATTAACACAAAAAAAATAAAAACAGCACAAAAAGTTGTTCTGAAATTTTTTCAAATAAATCTTAAAATAAACTAGACAATATTTGAGAGAGGTAGGAAAAAGAATTAATTCATTTGGAGTTATATTTAAAAAGATAAAGCCAGTCAAAGTTGTGGTCAAAAATCTGTTTTTAAAATAAAAATAGAAAAGAAAACGTTTCAGACAAGAATACGTTTTCGGAGCGGAGGAAACGTACTTTGCGATTTCACGTCTTCACTTAAGTCACGTGGTGGCGGGGCTGGGTCACTGACAGTGGGTCCAGGGGGCCCACTAGTCATGTTTGACCAGTCGCCCTCCCTCCCCTTCCTCTGGCCGAACAGAGGCGGGAGTTCCGACGATGTTCGCCGGCGAATGGCGGCACCGTTCGGGAAACAGAGGCCATCTGCGGGTTCAGGGGATCGAGACGGTCATTCCGGTGGTCGATACGGTCTCTGGGGTGGACGGAGCTGCCGGCGGTGAGCTTCACAGCGGACGGTGGTCGTCGGGCAAAGTGGTTTTTCTCCCGCAGTGAGTCCCAATCGAAATCGAGCAAGGGGATGGATTCACGAGGTGGAGAGGAAGCTCCTGGTGAAGAGAGTGGGGAGGGGGAGGCTTTGGTGGCGCCGGAATGGTCGAGACAGCGGCGGCGGCTGGAGTTGCCGGAGACGAGGAAGACGGCCTCCTCGGGTCGATTGGCTGCCACGGGGGAACTGGAGGAGTGTACTGAGGCCGCCTGCGAACGGAACGTGCTCGGGGCCTCCTTAAATAGGCGCTCGGGGTCGGTTCCGACGGTGGCCGCGGATAAGGTCGCCGGCGACCGTCTTACTGTGCTGCAGAGCGACGTGGCGGTGGCTGGCTAGCTCCAGGGGCTAACGACGATCACTCCACTGTCGAAGGAGGCGAGCTGGCGCGCTGTGGTGGTTTGGGCGGTGCTGCCCATGGCGGTGGCGGGTGCGGCCGCGGGCGTGCCACCAAGCCGCTTGCTGGCTACGCTGCAGGGGGCGCGGAGGCGGTCGTGGCTTCTAGCGTGACGTGGCGAGAGGGAGAGGATTTGGATGAGCTCGGGGAAACTTATCCAGGGGGGGGGTGAGTTGGCTCGGGCGCGAGCACATGCAAAACACGCGCTCTGCTCGCGCTCTGGGCGTGCACGGCACTTGTTCGACGAAATGCCAGGGCGAGCCAAGTTGCTAGGAAGCTAATGCAAGTCCACAAGCCTAGGTTAGAGACCTATAGAAGGCTACTAGACAACTTGGTTTGGACAGATGGGAAAGTTCACAACACAAACTTACAATCATGCCAAATTTGTCCATGCCCATAGGGTGTTTGATAAAATGCCAGAGGCATCTAGGCAGGTCTTGGAGGGGCAAATTCTTCCAGATCAGTGTCTCTTTGGAGGCACAAGAGGTTGGTGAGGTTAGTTAGTGAAAAGCATAAACTTGCTAGTGCAAGTTTTGCAGAACTTCAAATCTGGACAGGAGGTGAAGGGCATTATTTCATGAACCAAAAATGTGCCAATGGTTGCATGCTCCTGGACTTAGGAGTTTAACATGGAGGACTACAAGGAATCATGGATAAAGGAGCAACTAAAAATGTGGTTGCTGTACAAACCATCATGTTGGGCCAGAATAAAGATGAGGTTGTTTCACTCAAAATTTTCAAAGAACAACCCTGGATTTTTGCATATAATGAAATGGTATGCTCCTACTGATATCCCAAAATTTTGGTGTAAGCTAGAAACAAATATTTAAAAGGGTTGTAGTGCAAAATTGCTCTCTGGACCAGAGAAGAAAATTGGGTGCAGAGCTCAAAATATTTGAAGAATAAAAGATATTTTTGTATAAAAGTGATTTAAAAACATCATATGACATCTCCAAATTTTGGTTGGATTTTTAGATAAATATATCAAATGGTTGTAGTTCAAAAAGAGCTCCAAATTTTAAAACAAGTCATTTAATGAATGAAGCTCAGGGTGAAATAATTTATAAATAAATCTACTGATTGAGGGATGTTTTTAAATGAGAGTGAAAATAAGTCCAATATGTTTTGGAAGGATCCACTTGGGAAAAACTCCTTAATATTAAAAGAAAAGTTTTGAAATCAACAGATATATTCTTGCAGGCAAACATTTTAAACTCTTGGCAAAATTTTAATAACTAAAACCTGGTTAAATTTTTGGGGTGTTACAATACTACCCCCCTAAAAAAAATCTTGTCCTCGAGATTTGCTAAGAGTTGTAAAACAAAAAAAACACTTTTACTTGGTCAAAAGATCATTTTACACAGGCGGTAAAAAGAGGCTACAGTGAGAGGGCAATAAGTGGTGAGTAACTACAGTGTGGTACTGGCGCTGTGTGGAAAAATCCATGCTTATGAAAACGAGCGGTTTCTACACTGGACGCCGTGAATTTAGAATAAATTCTAAATTTAACAATACGCTGGTCGTGCCCGAGAGCACAGTGCTCTCTCTGGCTGACAGGTGGGACCGGGGCCCACTGTCAGTCTCTCCTTCTTCCTCTGGCTCTCTCTTCTTCCTCTCTCCCGCACGCTTCTTCTTACAAAAGCCTGGTTGAGGCTCTAATGGCAGAGGCGATGCCGGACTGGTTCGCGATCCTGGTATGCGGAGGGCTGGCGACACTGCTGGGGTTCTCCGTGCTCCTGTGTGCGATGATCCTTGATGATCGTCGCGATGCTGCTGCTCGGGTGTTGGCTCTCCGCGTTGGTGATGATCACGAGGAGTAGGTGAGGTGTGCCGGGTGCTAACTGTTGTTAGGGGGTGGTTAGCCAGATGTAACACCATTGCAAAGTTTTGCAAACAGTGTATGTGCTCGGATGATTATGGTCGAGTGTCTGTGGTCGTTGTGCTGTGTGAAATAAAATAACCCATGTCGCGAGAAGATGCAGATGCAGCAGATCAGAGAAAAGAAATCTCCCTCCAGGATTATATGCGGAATAAAACAGTAATGCAACAGAATCACTCATATTAATTGAAGCTAAAGATTTACTTGCCGCGCAAACTCGGGGTACCACGCATAAGTTACAACACATAAATAAAAGTTGCGATAATAAATATAACAGTGACGTCTAAATCGAAAACGGTTACTAGACGGGGCCCTGAGAAAATGTCTCTGTCACAGGGATACACTCCTCTTCTATCGGGGAAAGTGGATTGACTAGACAATGAATGTGTCTCTCCTGGTCGGGCCTCCGTGATCTGCCGATGGCGATCTGAGGATCTAAATCTGCGAGACTCTGGAGATAACTCGTCACGTGCTGGGCTAAATGCTCTTCCAACGCATAGGCACGACGGGTGAGGTTTGCGAGTATGGTCACAGAACCTCCAAGGCTGGTTGTTGTGGTCTCGTTGTGCACAACGGGACCAGGTATTGTGGCTCGGTTTGGGGTAGAGGCTGTGTTGTGCTGGTTTGGGGATAGCATGCCCTTTTTATAGTAAAAGGGAACGGAGTCTTCCTTCGCACGCTTGCGAATGAGACACCTCGGTGCTGGCTACCGGTGCATGACCGATAGGCTAGGTTGATACGTTGGGCACCGACTGCCAAAAGTGTCGGGGTCACTGTGTGGCTATCTTGTACGAGAAGCTTTGGCTGGGGTTTGGTTATGGTCTGGTGGGTTGGTTTGCCTAAGTTTTTCGACCTGGCAAAGATAGGATTAGCCAATGGTCAGCCTGGCTCTGATACCAAGTCTGTCACGACCGGTTTTTCCGGGTATAAATTTCCAGAAAAAAACCGTCGTGCTCATCAGCCCCAGGATTACTGTTAGCTGATGAGGCTCCAACTTGATACAGAAATTCCAAGCAAAATACAAAATATGTAGTACAAGACCATTCTGGCCTGTGATACAACAAATGGTTTCTAGTGGTTGATGGCGGGAGCGGTTTGTGGATCATCATTGTCTATGGGACTCCAATTCCCACAGGAACAGCTGACCAGGTTAACTCCTATCTTCACGAGGCTGCTATCATCGTTGCTTAGGTTCCTGGGCTGTCATCGCGTCGCTCCTCCCCGTGCAAGAAAATCTGGCCAAGACAATAGCCAGGGACAAGCCAGTGAGTACTTTGAATGTACTCGCAAACATTACGAACACAGGTATAATATAACAATGATGTGCTGAAAATATTTTATGCTCATGACGTCAGTCACAAAAGATAAATAAAACTCTGATGCGTGCAAGCAAGTTATTTATAAAAGTGCAATAACATAGTAGTATTAGAATGTATGAAATAATAAACAATGCCACAGTCGGGCGTCTGAGCGACACCACAAAAAGGGCTTTAAGAGAAATGCCACAGTCGGGCGTCTGAGCGACACCACATAAAGGGCTTTAAAAGAAATGCCACAGTCGGGGGTCTGAGCGACACCACATAAAGGGCTTTAAAAGAAATGCCACAGTCGGGCGTCTGAGCGACACCACATAAAGGG
>NC_057804.1:411124837-411132483 GCF_018294505.1 Triticum aestivum | reverse complement strand
CACCACATAAAAGGGCTTTAAAAGAAATGCCACAGTCGGGCGTCTGAGCGACACCACTAAAAGGGCTTTAAAAGAAATGCCACAGTCGGGCGTCTGAGCAACACCACATAAAGGGCTTTAAAAGAAATGCCACAGTCGGGCGTCTGAGCGACATCACATAAAGGGCTTTAAGATAGACAATCATGGTGAATATCCCGGAGGTAGAACCATCCCAGAGATACTCGATAATCACAATAATATCACGGGTTAGTCAACAATAATAATAATCATAATCATCATAAGTCACAAGTCACAATCCATGTTGTTCCAGTGCTGGTTAACAGTTTCACCTCCGAAGACCGACACTAAGACCGATACTTGACCCATCCCAGACTGTAGTCCTTAACCATGGACATGGCTATTCGAATAGGTTTAATCTCTGCAGAGGGTGTACTCTTTACCCACGAGTAACGGATTTCTTTAGTCCATCGGGACTAATCCCGTCTACGGTCATTTTGTTGAAAACACACCTAACTTGCACACACCAGCTTAACTCACCAGTGTCTGGAATCACCCACGACACCTGTCAAGCAAAACTCTAAGTGGGGAGGCTACAACCTCGCGTAGCATGGGATCAAATTTATACCGCGCGCTCTAAGGGGTGCCCCCCTCTCGGTCCCAACCGGAAACACCCATGCCCCCGGACCAGGTGGCCTGCCTACCAGCTACAACCGGTATCTTCCACCCTGGCCTCTCTGTACGGTGTGTGCTAGAAAGAGGTTGACAACTTACTGAACCGTACTCTACTTGCTGTAGAGATGAGTGGTAGTACGAAACAAGTATGGGGGTTACTGGAACAAGACTCGATCTACAGTCGACTCAGGAGGTTTAAGTATTCCCTGCATGATTAGCATAACGAATATATTTCAACCAACAGAGTCACCGCTCATATCACCTTGCCATGCCATACCAGACATAACCGTCCCGACGGAGACCGGCAACAAACTCATGCCTACCCAAGGCAGAGGTTTTCCCGGGTTCCTGCCGGTATGCATGCAAGGCACATGAGGGTGATTATCATCACAAGTGTGTTCATTTCCAACAGCATGGAAATCAATAACATGCACCCATGCATATGATCATGTCACATGAAATAACAAGTTTCTCCGAAGTGAGGTGATGTTATAAACGTGTCATCGAACACACAAAAATATTATGCCGGGGTTCATAATGCTTGCCTTCAATGTGTGGTAAGGCAGGGTGTACTTCAAAACTTTTGAAAGTATATCTCCTCTCTTCAAAAATCCTATTTAGAAATAAAAGAATTAACACAAAAAAATAAAAACAGCACAAAAAGTTGTTCTGAAATTTTTTCAAATAAATCTTAAAATAAACTAGACAATATTTGAGAGAGGTAGGAAAAAGAATTAATTCATTTGGAGTCATATTTAAAAAGATAAAGCCAGTCAAAGTTGTGGTCAAAAATCTGTTTTTAAAATAAAAATAGAAAAGAAAACGTTTCAGACAAGAATACGTTTTCGGAGCGGAGGAAACGTACTTTGCGATTTCACGTCTTCACTTAAGTCACGTGGTGGCGGGGCTGGGTCACTGACAGTGGGTCCAGGGGGCCCACTAGTCATGTTTGACCAGTCGCCCTCCCTCCCCTTCCTCTGGCCGAACAGAGGCGGGAGCTCCGACGATGTTCGCCGGCGAATGGCGGCACCGTTCGGGAAACGGAGGCCATCTGCGGGTTCAGGGGATCGAGACGGTCATTCCGGTGGTCGATACGGTCTCTGGGGTGGACGGAGCTGCCGGCGGCGAGCTTCACAGCGGACGGTGGTCGTCGGGCAAAGTGGTTTTTCTCCCGCAGTGAGTCCCGATCGAAATCGAGCAAGGGGATGGATTCACGAGGTGGAGAGGAAGCTCCTGGTGAAGAGAGTGGGGAGGGGGAGGCTTTGGTGGCGCCGGAATGGTCGAGACAGCGGCGGCGGCTGGAGTTGCCGGAGACGAGGAAGACGGCCTCCTCGGGTCGATTGGCTGCCACGGGGGAACTGGAGGAGTGTACTGAGGCCGCCTGCGAACGGAACGTGCTCGGGGCCTCCTTAAATAGGCGCTCGGGGTTGGTTCCGACGGTGGCCGCGGATAAGGTCGCCGGCGACCGTCTTACTGTGCTGCAGAGCGACGTGGCGGTGGCTGGCTAGCTCCAGGGGCTAACGACGATCACTCCACTGTCGAAGGAGGCGAGCTGGCGCGCTGTGGTGGTTTGGGCGGTGCTGCCCATGGCGGTGGCGGGTGCGGCTGCGGGCGTGCCGCCAAGCCGCTTGCTGGCTACGCTGCAGGGGGCGCGGAGGCGGTCGTGGCTTCTAGCGTGACGTGGCGAGAGGGAGAGGATTTGGATGAGCTCGGGGAAACTTATCCAGGGGGGGGGGGTGAGTTGGCTCGGGCGCGAGCACGTGCAAAACGCGCGCTCTGCTCGCGCTCTGGGCGTGCACGGCACTCGTTCAACGAAATGCCAGGGCGAGCCAAGTTGCTAGGAAGCTAATGGAAATCCACAAGCCTAGGTTAGAGACCTATAGAAGGCTACTAGACAACTTGGTTTGGATAGATGGGAAAGTTCACAACACAAACTTACAATCATGCCAAATTTGTCCATGCCCATAGGGTGTTTGATAAAATGCCAGAGGCATCTAGGCAGGTCTTGGAGGGGCAAATTCTTCCAGATCAGTGTCTCTTTGGAGGCACAAGAGGTTGGTGAGGTTAGTTAGTGAAAAGCATAAACTTGCTAGTGCAAGTTTTGCAGAACTTCAAATCTGGACAGGAGGTGAAGGGCATTATTTCATGAACCAAAAATGTGCCAATGGTTGCATGCTCCTGGACTTAGGAGTTTAACATGGAGGACTACAAGTAGGAAGAGGAATCATGGATAAAGGAGCAACTAAAAATGTGGTTGCTGTACAAACCATCATGTTGGGCCAGAATAAAGATGAGGTTGTTTCACTCAAAATTTTCAAAGAACAACCCTGGATTTTTGCATATAATGAAATGGTATGCTCCTACTGATATCCCAAAATTTTGGTGTAAGCTAGAAACAAATATTTAAAAGGGTTGTAGTGCAAAATTGCTCTCTGGACCAGAGAAGAAAATTGGGTGCAGAGCTCAAAATATTTGAAGAATAAAAGATATTTTTGTATAAAAGTGATTTAAAAACATCATATGACATCTCCAAATTTTGGTTGGATTTTTAGATAAATATATCAAATGGTTGTAGTTCAAAAAGAGCTCCAAATTTTAAAACAAGTCATTTAATGAATAAAGCTCAGGGTGAAATAATTTATAAATAAATCTACTGATTGAGGGATGTTTTTAAATGAGAGTGAAAATAAGTCCAATATCTTTTGGAAGGATCCACTTGGGAAAAACTCCTTAATATTAAAAGAAAAGTTTTGAAATCAACAGATATATTCTTGCAGGCAAAAATTTTAAACTCTTGGCAAAATTTTAATAACTAAAACCTGGTTAAATTTTTGGGGTGTTACAGTGAGAGGAGTGTTGGTGATGACAATGGCTTTGATTTCCCCCTCCCGGAGGAAAGTATCCCCAGTGGAATCGCTCCATCGGAGAGCAAAAGATATAAGTGAAGAGCAAAGAGCATTCTATAAAATCAACCAAGGACTATATCATACCAACATTGGTGGATCAAAGAAAAGGGAAACCAGACACAAAAGACGCTCCAAGAATTTATACATATCATGTGAACAAATCAAAAACCGAGACATACCGATAATTGTTGAGGAAGAAAGATGGGACGCCTTCCAAGGCATTCCCAAGCTTAGACGCTCGAGCCTCCTTGAATATTTACTTGGGTGCCTTGGGTATCCCCAAGCTTGAACACTTGCCTCTCCTTATTCTTCTCATATCGATGCCTCCTCGGTGTTCTAATACTTCATGCACACAAAACTTAACCGAGCTTTTATTAGAGGGGTTAGTACATATAACATCAAATCCCATCATGTCTTTGATACGTCCAATTTGCATCATGTTTTCCTACTATTATTTATATTGTTTTTATTCATTATAACACTTTGTTGAGTAATTCTAATGCCTTTTCTCTCATAATATGCAAGGTTTACATAAAAAGGGAGAATACCGGCAGCTGGAATTTTGGACCTAAAAAGCTACGTCAGAGATACCTATTCTGCACATCTCCAAATGAGCTGAAATTTTATGGAGAATTATTTTGGAATATATAATAAATATTGGAGAAAAGAAATACCGAAGGGGGCCACCCAGGTTCCCACTAGGCACCAGGGCACGCCACCCCTCCAGGCGTGCCCTGGTGGGTAGTGGGGGCCCTGGCCCACATCTAGTGCCCATCTTCTGGTACATAAGGTCGTTTGACCTAGAAAAAAATAAAGAGAGGACTTTCGGGATGGAGCGCTGCCGTCTCGAGATGGAACTTGGGCAGGAGCACTTTTTCCCTCCGATGGAGCGATTCCGCTGGGGGAACTTTCCTCTGGGAGGGGGAAATCGAAGCCATCATCATCACCAACAACCCTCTCATCTTTGGGAGATCAATCTTCATCAACAACACCATCTCATATCATAACCCTAGTTCATCTCTTGTGTTCAATCTTTGTACTGGAACCTCTGATTGGTACCTGTGGGTGACTAGTAGTGTTGATTACATCTTGTAGTTGATGCTAGATGGTTTATTTGGTGGAAGATTATATATTCGGATCCATTATGCTATTTAATATCCCTCTGATCTTGAGAATGACTATTATTTGTGAGTAGATGCCCTTGTTCTTGAGGCCACGGGAGAAGTCATGTTGCAAGTAATCATGTGAATTTGATATTTGTTCGATATTTTGATGATATGTATGTTGTGATTCCCTTAGTGGTGTTATGTGAATGTCGACTACATGACACTTCACCATCGTTGGGCGTAAGGGAATGCATTGTGGAGTAGTTATTAGATGATGGGTTGCTAGAGTGACAGAAGCTTAAACCCTAGTTTATGCACTATTCCATAAGGGGTTGATTTGGATCCACATGTTTAATGCTATGGTTAGATTTTATCTTAATTCTTCTTTCATAGTTGCGGATGCTTGCGTGGGGGTTAATCATAAGTGGCAGGCTTGTTCAAGTAAGAATAGCACCCAAGCACCGGTCCACCCACATATCAAATTATGAAAGTAGCAAACGCGAATCAAACCAACATGATGAAGGTGACTAGATGAAATTCCCATGTGTCCTCAGGAATGCTTTGCTTACTATAAGAGATTCATTTGGCATGTCCTTTGCTACAAAAAGGATTGGACTACCTTGTTACACCTATTATTACTATTGCTACTTGTCACTTGTTACAAATTATCTTGCTATCAAACTACCTGTTACCGACAATTTCAGTGCTTGCAGAAATTACCTTGCTGAAAACCGCTTGTCATTTTCTTCTGCTCCTTGTTGGGTTCGACACTCTTACTTGTAAAAAGGACTACGATTGATCCCCTATACTTATGGGTCATCAAGACTCTTTTCTGGCGCCGTTGCCGGGGAGTGAAGCGCTCTTGGTAAGTGGAAATCGGTAAGGAAAATTTTTGTATAACGTGCTGAAATTTACTGTTACTTGTTACTATGGAAAACAATCCTTTGAGGGGTTTCTTCAGGGTATCTTCACCTCGAGCGGAAACACAAAGAGTTGCCCCTCAACCTACATCACCTACTGAAAATATTGGTTATGAAATTCCTTTGAGTATGATAGAGAAACTTATAGATAATCCTTATGCAAGAGATGGAACGCTGCTACCTCTTGAGCACTGCGTTGGTTTTCCCTTGAAGAGGAAAGGGTGATGCAGCAAAGTAGCATAGGTATTTCCCTTAGTTTTTGAGAACCAAGGTATCAATCCAGTAGGAGGCTCCACAGAAGTCCCTCATACATACACAAACAAACAAGAACCTCGCAACCAACGCGATAAAGGGGTTGTCAATCCCTTCACGGTAACTTGCGAAAGTGAGATCTGATAGAGATAATAAGATAAGATAAGATAAATATTTTTGGTATTTTTATGATATAGATTGGAAAGTAAAGATTGCAAATGAAGATAGATGGGAAACTTATATGATAAAAGATAGACCCGGGGGCCATAGGTTTCACTAGTGGCTTCTCTCAGGATAGCATAAGTATTACGGTGGGTGAACAAATTACCGTCGAGCAATTGATAGAAAAGTGCATAGTTATGAGAATATCTAGGCATGATCATGTATATAGGCATCACGTCCACGACAAGTAGACCGACTCCTGCCTGCATCTACTACTATTACTCCACACATCGACCGACTCCTGCCTGCATCTAGAGTATTAAGTTCATGAAGAACAGAGTAACGCATTAAGAAAGATGTCATGATGTAGAGGGATAAACTCAAGCAATATGATATAAACCCCATCTTTTTATCCTCGATGGCAACAATACAATACGTGCCTTGCTGCCCCTGCTGTCACTCGGAAAGGACACCGCAAGATTGAACCCAAAGCTAAGCACTTCTCCCATTGCAAGAAAGATCAATCTAGTAGGCCAAACCAAACTGATAATTCGAAGAGACTTGCAAAGATAACCAATCATACATAAAAGAATTCAGAGGAGATTCAAATATTTCTCATAGATAAACATGATCATAAACCCACAATTCATCGGATCTCGACAAACACACCGCAAAAAGAGTTATATCTAATAGGTCTCCAAGAAGATCAAGGAGAACTTTGTATTGAGATTGAAAGAGATAGAAGAAGCCATCTAGCTAATAACTATGGACTCGAAGGTCTGTGATAAACTACTCACAACTCATCGAAGAGGCTATGGTGTTGATGTAGAAGCCCTCCGTCGTCGATTCCTGTAACACCCCGGATGTAGCTTTCCATAGTTGTAACTCCAACTCTTGCCATTTTCGGCTATGTGCTATGGTATTCCCTCCGTGGTTGGGTTTTGTCTTTCGTTTTGCATTTTGTTCATGTCATGCATCTCATATCATGTCATCATGTGCATCCCATTCGCATATGTGTTCGTCTCATGCATCCGAGCTTTTTCCCCGTTGTCCGTTTTGCAATCCGACACTCCCACATGCACCGGCGCACCCCTCTTGTCTCTTTTCGTGAGCGGGTGTTAAATGTTCTCGGTATGGACCGAGGCTTGCCAAGTGGCCTTGGTACACCACCGGTAGACCACCTGTCAAGTTTCGTGCCATTTGGAGGTCGTTTGATACTCCAACGGTTAACCGCATAGGCCTCTTTTGGGTTGCAGCCCAACACCCCTCCAAAACAGCCCAATAACCCATCTAAGTCACATCCATGCTCGCCGTCGTCGGATCACGATCGTGTGGGCGAAAACTACACTCCATTTGGAGCCTCCTAGCTCCCTCTACCTTTAAATGTGTGTCCCTCCCCTAAATTTCGGGGAAACCCTAGACACTCCTCCCTCGCCGCCACTGGACGCGTCCGGACTAGGCCGGACACGTCCGCCCACCGCCGCCTGGTGAACCGCGCGCCGCCACGTGGCGAGCTGCGCCCACATCGCCGCCCACCGTGCCGGCCCGCCGAGCCCATGTGAGGCCCACGCGGCCCGCCTCCATCGTCGACGCCCTGCGGCCGAGCGCTCACAGCTCGCCTGCGCGCT
>NC_057804.1:411114945-411124386 GCF_018294505.1 Triticum aestivum | reverse complement strand
CTCCCCGCCGCGGCCCTCGCCGGCGACCGCGCCCCCTACCGGATCCGGGCGCCCCGGCCGGCCCCGACCCTCCTCTCCGGCCTCCTCCTCGCCAACTCCGGCAAGCTCGCTCTAGTGAACCTCGATCCGCGCGTCCGTGCCCAGATCCAGATCTGGAATCTTAGGGTTGACCTCGTTTTTCTCTAAGTCTGCATTATTTTTAGCCTATGTTCATCGCATCATAACTCTGCATACTTAGCTCCGTTTCATGTGCATGATATATCAAAATGTTCATCATGATGTGCTCTTCATTTTGTTCCATTGAGCCATGTTCATTTCAGGTCATCTCGAAGCCCAAATCTCTGATGCAAGAGTGCTATATAATGTTAGCTTCTGATTCTTAACAGATTGTGGGCATTTGTCATTTTTGCTACATTTAATGTGTGCATCTTATGAGCATGAGCTCTACATGTGTTTTGAACTATGCCATGTATTATTTATAGAGGTGCTTGCCATTTATTTTTGTGATCAATGTGGTGACTATCACAAGCATGCAAACTAGGCTTCGTGATGTTGCTGATTTTAGTCCCTGTTCTGCTGTTATTTTTATGCCATGTTAACATGATGCTACAGAGATATCCATGCATATTTTGGGATACTTCATTAAGGATGTTTTGAACATATGGTTATGATCTATCCATCCATGCCCCTTTTTGCAATTATGGGGTAGTCTAGCATGTCATTTTCCTGCTGTACTTTTGCTACAAAATGTTTCTAGGCAGATTGTGTACATGTTATTCACTTTTGCCAAGGTTGTTGTAGTTGATCCTTGCATGCTATGAACTTGTTCTTGCCATGGTTAGCTTCATAAACATGCCTTCTTGATGGTGCTATGCTTATCTTGTCATGCAATGACTTGTGGTGAGTGAATCGAGCTCGCGAGGATGCCTTCATAATTCTGTCAATGCCATGCTCTGTTTGCTAAATCTGTTAATGAAACTTGCTATGTTTACATGGGTGCCATCATATCTTATGATCATTTTTGGCTCATGGTAAGTAAGGGACTTTTGTTATATGCTTTGAGTATAATCATGTCATGTCTTGTTTTGCTATTATAAGTCCCTGTAGCATGTCGATTGCTTGCTCTGAACATTGCTACCTGATGCTGTTTATGCCATGTCCAAGCTCATATCTTTAGCACTTTTGCCATGCTTGTTTGAACCTGCTATTGTGTGATTTAGCCGTAGCTCAGTGTTCCTCTTTTGTCAAGCATCTTCTGTAGATCATTGTGATATGCTTTGTTGTTACGTTGGGGTGCTGTAGCATAGTTTCTTGATGCCTTCTAAGTGCTATCATGCTGTTAATCGCAGAATTGTGTCATTCTTGTTTTGCTTGCCATTTGCAACCCGTGCATCCGATTCCGGTGATCTTTATATCGATTTCAACCGAAATCATCTCATCTTTCCAGAGGCATGCTTGGTTTGCCAAGTCGATGCCTTGTTCATCATTTTTCCTTCCGGAGCCCGCATATGCATTGCATATCACATCTCACATATCATGACATGTATTGCATCATGTTGCTTGTGCATTGCACCGTGATTTATTGTAGTTCCATTGTTTGTGTTCTTGCTTTGGGTAGAGCCAGGAGACGAGTACGTGAACGAGGAACCTGTTGAGAACGCTTACGAGGATCAAGCTTTTGACAACTCTAAGAACTTTGCAGGCAAGATGACCATACCTTCGATATCACTTCTATCTTTGCTTTGCTAGTTGCTCGCTCTTTCGTTATGTTAGCTCTACCTACCGTTTGTTTACCATGCCTCCCATATTGCCATGTCAAGCCTCTAACCATCCTTTCCTAGCAAACCGTTGTTTGGCTATGTCACCGCTTTTGCTCAGCCCCTCTTATAGCGTTGCTAGTTGCAGGTGAAGACGAAGTTTGTTCCTTGTTGGAACATGGATATTTTGGGATATCACAATATCTCTTATTTAATTAATGCACCTATATACTTGGTAAAGGGTGGAAGGCTCGGCCTTATGCCTGGTGTTTTGTTCCACTCTTGCCGCCCTAGTTTCCATCATACCGGTGTTATGTTCCTTGATTTTGCGTCCCTTACGAGGTTGGGTGATTTATGGGACCCCCTTGGCAGTTCGCTTTGAATAAAACTCCTCCAGCAAGGCCCAAACTTGGTTTTACCATTTGCCACCTAAGCCTTTTTCCCTTGGGTTTTCGTGAGCCCGAGGGTCATCTTTATTTACCCCCCCGGGCCAGTGCTCCTCCGAGTGCTGGTCTAACCTGAGCCATGTCTGGCGCCCCCTGGGCAACCAGGGTCTATGCCAACCCGACGTCTGGCTCATCTGGTGTGCCCTGAGAACGAGATATGTGCAGCTCCTATCGGGATTTGTCGGCACTACGGGCGACTTTGCTGGTCTTGTTTTACCATTGTCGAAATGTCTTGCAAACCGGGATTCCGAGACTGATCGGGTCTTCCCGGGAGAAGGTATATCCTTCATTGACCGTGAGAGCTCGCGATGGGCTAAGTTGGGACACCCCTGCAGGGTATTATCTTTCGAAAGCCGTGCCCGTGGTTATGAGGCAGATGGGAATTTGTTAATGTCCGGTTGTAGAGAACTTGACACTTGACTTCATTAAAGTGCATCAACCGCGTGTGTAGCCGTGATGGTCTCTTCTTGGTGGAGTCCGGGAAGTGAACACGGTTTGGGTTATGTTTGTTCATAAGTAGTTTTCAGGATCACTTCTTGATCACTTCTAGCTTCTCAACCGATGTGTTGCTTCTCTTCTCGCTCTTACTTGCGTATGTTAGCCACCATATATGCTTAGTGCTTGCAGCAGCTCCACCATATTACCCCTTTCCTACCTACAAGCTTATATAGTCTTGATCTCGCGGGTGTGAGATTGCTGAGTCCCCGTGACTCACAGATTCTACCAAAACAGATGCAGGTGCCAAGGATACCAGCGCAAGTGGCGCAACCGAGCTCAAGTGGGAGTTTGATGAGGACCTTGGTCGTTACTATGTTTCGTTTCCAAATGATCAGTAGTGGAGCCCAGTTGGGACGATCGGGGATCTAGCATTTGGGGTTATCTTATTTTCATTTGGATTTGACCGTAGTCGGTCTATGAGTGTACTTTGGATGATGTATGAATCTTAATTATGTATTGTGTGAAGTGGCGATTGTAAGCCAACTCTCTTTATCCCATTCTTGTTCATTACATGGGATTGTGTGAAGATGACCCTTCTTGCGACAAAACCACCATGCGGTTATGCCTCTAAGTCGTGCTTCAACATGTGGGATATATAGCCGCATCGTGGGCGTTATAAGCTGGTAATCAGAGCTATCCCCGACTTAGGAGCCCCCCCTGCTTGATTGATTGCTGGCGTTGTTGAGTCTAGAACTAAAAAATGTTTTGAGTCTTAGGATTATATATATCAGAGAGTAGGATTCTTTTTGCTCCTCAGTCCCTTCGTAGCTCTGGTGAGGTCTCCTGACATAGATGTTTTGACTTTCCTCTCCTCAAATTTCACTAAAAAAATTAGGATCACGCGGGTATCTTGGAATCGTTCCGATGGTTTTGTGATGAGAACATTGTTCTTGGTGCCTCCTGACATTTAGGGGTTGTGGCAGTGTCCCGGGGAGTTGAGCTCTGAGGTATTGTCGTCACAATTTTATCGTTGCAGTTCTAGAATACCTGAGCTTTTTCCGACATCGAAAATCTCTTTTATGCAGTTGTTGGTGAGATAACCTCGACGCCACCCAGTACTGGGGCGGGAGTTCGGGAGTATTGCCATAACTCATATAACGGATGCTTTTCGAAGGTTGAGGTACACGATTTCCGAAGGTTTCTTTGTTATGTGTTGACAGATGGATACGGCTGGATGTGGGGATTGTTAGTTTGGGTGAGATATATTGCTTCCTCTGTATCCCCAACACCTGATTGCATAACCAGAAAGTTTCGGGAGTTTATAGGTGGGATTCAAATACCTCTAGCATTTCTTCCCGCAGATATTTGGTTTGTGATTGGGTAATCCTTACCACTTATTTGTTCCATTCGTACCTTGGTTTTTTTTATTTTCTTCCATCAATATCTTATCAAGTGGCTTCTCACCTTAATGGACGTGATGTTTGCTTTGGAATTCATTCGTTCATCCTTGTTCGAATGTTTATTGTGAAGACTATATGTTGCAATTTCTATCCGTTGATTCAACTTGTCTATTTGTCTATCAAGATGCTAACGGATGTCACCCTCTTCAGGATGGCTCCGCCAACGTGTCAGAATCTGGAATGCAATGATGGGAGTCAGGCTACCCCTCCACCTCCACCTCCGCCTCCGAAGGCATGGCAAGCTTTGATGGCAACCACAAACGCCAACGCTCAGTTGCTGATTCAGCTGATGCAAGAGCGCAACCAAGGCCAAGCCAACCAAGGGAATCAAGGTCAAGGGCAGTTCAATCATCAGCCTCAGTTTCCTACCCTCAACCAATTCCTTGCAAATCAGCCGAAGTCTTTCAGCTACTGTGCCGAGGCCATAGACGCCAATGATTGGCTCATGGATATCAACAAGCATTTTGAATGTAGCAATGTCAGGCCTGAGGACTACGTCAAGTTTGCTTCCTTTCAGCTCAAGGACCAAGCAGCTGATTGGTTCCAACAATACAAGGATTCCAGAGGAGGTCGAGTGATTACTTGGACTGATTTCTGTCGGGACTTTAATGCTCACCACATTCCTACCAGTGTTGTTGAGAGCAAGCTTGAGGAGTTCTACAATCTCAAGCAAGGCAACATGTCAGTGTACGAATACAACAATCAGTTTTAGAAACTTGCTCGCTTCGCTAAACAAGACGTTCCTGATGAAAAGAGTATGATCTATCAATTCAGAGGTGGCCTTAGAGAGGATCTGCAGTTACCTCTCGTTCTTGTTGAGCCTACTCGGTTTGATCAATTCTACAACATGGCCCTCAAGAAAGAAGGTGCTCAGCACAAGTGTGAGGCTTCTAAGAAGAGAATCAGGGATGCAGTTCAGTCTTCTTCTTCCTCTCAAGTGGCAGCTAAGCAGCAGAAGTTCTACCTTCCTCCTCCTCCGTTTCGTCAGCCTTACCAGGAGAAGAACTCAGGTGGTCGTGGATCTTCCCACCCACCCAACCCAGGCTATCATAACAAGTCAAATTCTCAAGCTCCAAGGTCAAATGCTCCCTATCATCGTTCGCTCTCAGAGGTGACTTGCAACAAGTGCCAGCAGAAAGGTCACTACACGAACAAGTGCTTCAACCAAAGGCGCCTTCCTCCTCCTCCCCCTGTGAGATCTTCAAGCAATGCAGTGGTCAAGCATAATCCAAATTCTGCAAAGGTGAACATGATGAATGCAGCGCAAGCGGAGGAATCTATTGATGTGATAATGGGTAATCTCTCAGTTAATGATATTCCTGCAAAAGTTTTATTTGATACTGGTGCATCGCATAGTTTCATCTCAAGACCTTTTACATCTTAGCATGAGATGGTTTTTCAAGATTTGCCTAGACCGTTATCAGTTGTCTCTCCGGATAAATTCATGAACGCAAGCTCCATGGTTTGGGATGTCTCTATCCAGATGGGGAACTATAAATTTCTGTCTTCTCCAGTTGTTCTTGGTGACTCTGATATCAATCTAATTCTCAGGGTGGACTGGCTTTCTAAGCACAAGGCTCAGCTCGATTGTGCTACCAGGGAAATTCAATTGACACACTCTTGTGAGGATGTTATCATCTATGCCGCTCGTGATGAAACCATTCGGTTGTTTTCTCTCAATGAGAAGGGCGAGTTGGATGCTATTTCTCAAATTCCAATCGTTTGTGAGTACCAAGATGTCTTTCCAGAAGAGCTGTCGGGTATGCCTCCTCATCGGCCAGTCGAGTTCGTTATCGATCTTGAGCCTGGAACTGAACCCGTTTGCAAGCGTCCTTACAAGCTTGGACCCAAGGAGCTGAAGGAATTGAAGAAACAGCTCGATGAACAAGAGCATCTGGGTTTGATCAGAACGAGTTCATCTCCATGGGGTTGTAGAGTTCTTTTTGTCCAGAAGAAGGATGGCACGGACCGACTGTGCGTAGATTACCGTCCATTGAACAAGAAGACAATCAAGAACAAGTATCCACTTCCCAACATCAATGAGCTATTCGAGCAACTCAAAGGTGCTAAAGTTTTCTCCAAGCTTGACCTTCATATGGGTTATCATCAGATTCGCATTCGTGAACAAGATATTCCCAAGACAGCATTCAGAACAAGCTTTGGTTCTTACGAATATACTGTCATGTCTTTCGGCCTTGTCAATGCTCCTCCAACTTTCTCTCAAATGATGAATTTCATTTTCAACCCCTACACCAATGAATTCGTTCTGGTGTATCTCGATGATATTTTGGTCTTCTCCAAGAATAAGTCGGATCATGCCAAACATTTGCGATTGGTGCTCGACAAGCTCAGAGAGCATCAATTCTATGCGAATTTTTCCAAATGTGAGTTCTGGCTTGATGAAGTTCTTTATCTTGGTCACATCATCTCCTCCAAGGGCATTGCTGTTAATCTCGAGAAGGTGTTTGTAGTTGTGAATTGGGAACCTCCTCAGAATGTCAAGCAGCTCCGCAGTTTTCTTGGTCTTGCAAGCTATTGCCGAAGATTCGTTGAGAACTTCTCTAAGATTGCAAAGCCTCTTTCCAACCTCCTTCAGAAGCATGTCAAGTATGTTTGGACGCCTGAGTGTGATGTTGCTTTCAACACCCTCAAAGAGAAGCTAGTCTCAGCTCCTGTCTTGACTCCTCCTGATGAATCCAAGCCATTCGAAGTTTTCTGTGATGCCTCCTTGCAAGGTCTCAGTGCTGTGTTAATGCAAGATAAGAAAGTTGTGGCCTATACCTCTCGTCAGTTGAAGCCCAACGAAAAGAACTACCCCACTCACGATCTTGAGTTGGCGGCAGTTGTCCATGCATTGATAACATGGAGACATCTCTTGTTGGGAAGGAAAGTGGACATTTTCACCGATCACAAGAGCCTCAAGTATATCTTCACTCAACCCAACCTCAACCTCAGACAAACTCGATGGGTCGAAATGATTCAAGAGTACAATCCTAGTATTGAATATACTCCTGGCAAGGCGAATGTGATTGCAGATGCTCTGAGCAGAAAGGCTTATTGCAACAGTTTAATTCTCAAACCATTTCAACCGGATCTTTGTGAAGCTTTCCACAAGCTGAATCTTCAAGTTGTTCCTCAAGGCTTTCTTGCCAACCTCATAGTCTCTCCTACTTTGGAAGATCAAATTCGTGAGGCACAACTCCTGGATACCATGGTGGAAAAGGTGAAATGTGGTATCGACAAGGGCATTTCCAAATACAAGTGCTATCTCTTGGATGACAAAGATACTCTTTTCTTCGAGGATCGAATTGTGGTTCCTAAGGGTGATCTGAGGAAAGTCATCATGAACGAGGCACACAATTCCCTTCTATCCATTCATCCTAGAAGTACGAAGATGTACCATGACCTCAAGCAGTAGTGTTGGTGGACTCGAATGAAGCGAGAAATTGCTCAATTCGTGAATGAATGTGATGTCTGCAGAAGGGTGAAAGCAGAACACCAAAGACCAGCTGGTCTCCTCCAACCTCTTGCTATTCCGGAATGGAAGTTTGATCATATCGAGATGGACTTCGTGAATGGATTTCCTAAGTCCAATCATGGAAATGATGCTATCTTCGTTGTCATTGACAAGCTTACTAAAGTGGCTCATTTCCTTCCTATCAAAGAATCCATCACATCAGCTTAGCTGGCAGAGCTATACACCTCCAGAATTGTCTCCTTGCACGGCATTCCACAATTGATTTCTTTGAGAACGTGGAAGCATTTTCACCTCTAAGTTCTGGGACTCCTTTCAGAAGGCCATGGGCACCAACATTCGTTTCAGCACAGCTTTCCATCCTCAAACAAGTGGCCAAGTCGAGCGAGTCAATCAAATTCTTGAAGATATGCTCAGGGCTTGTGTCATTTCCTTCGGTATGAAGTGGGAAGATTGTCTTCCATATGCCGAGTTCTCCTACAACAATAGCTTCCAAGCGAGTTCGGGCATGGCCCCATTCGAAATTCTCTATGGCAGAAAGTGCCGTACTCCTCTCAATTGGTCTGAGACAGGTGAACGACAGCTTCTTGGCAACGACTTGATCTCAGAAGCCGAAGAAATGTGCAAGGTCATTCGTGAGAATCTCAAAGCCGCGTAATCGCGCCAGAACAGCTATTATGATGACAAGCACCGTGACTTGGCTTTTGAAATCGGAGACCATGTCTACCTCCGCGTCTCTCCAATGAAAGGCACTCGTCGCTTCGGTATCAAAGGGAAGCTTGCCCCTAGATACGTGGGTCCTTTCAAGATCATTGGCAAAAGAGGCGATCTCGCCTATCAACTTGAGCTTCCGTCCAACTTCGCGAATGTGCATGATGTGTTTCACGTGTCACAGCTTCGCAAGTGCTTCAAGATTCCTGAGCGCACTATCAACTTCGAAGAAATTGACCTCCAAGAAGATCTCTCTTATCATGAGCATCCCGTGGCTATTCTTGAAGAAACCGAGCGCAAGACTCGCAACAAGTCTATCAAATTCCTGAAAGTGAAGTGGTCACACCATTCCGACCGAGAAGCCACCTGGGAGCGCGAGGATCACCTCCGTTCCGAATATCCGGAGTTCTTTCAGTCCTAGATCTTGGGACGAGATCCTCTTGTAGTGGTGGAGTGTTGTAACACCCCGGATGTAACTTTCCATATTTGTAACTCCAACTCTTGCCATATTCGGCTATGTGCTATGGTATTCCCTCCGTGGTTGGGTTTTGTCTTTCGTTGTGCATTTCGTTCATGTCATGCATCTCATATCATGTCATCATGTGCACCTCATTCGCATATGTGTTCGTCCCATGCATCCGAGCTTTTTCCCCGTTGTCCGTTTTGCAATCCGACACTCCCACATGTACCGGCGCACCCCTCTTGTCTCTTTTCGTAAGCGGGTGTTAAACGTTCTCGGAATGGACCGAGGCTTGCCAAGTGGCCTTGGTACACCACCGATAGACCACCTGTCAAGTTTCGTGTCATTTGGAGGTCGTTTGATACTCCAACGGTTAACCGCATAACCGCATAGGCCTCTTTTGGGTCGCAGCCCAACACCCCTCCAAAACAGCCCAATAACCCATCTAAGTCACTTCCATGCTCTCCGTCGTCGTATCACGATCGTGTGGGCGAAAACTACACTCCATTTGGAGCCTCCTAGCTTCCTCTACCTTTAAATGCGTGTCCCTCCCCTAAATTTCGGGCAAACCCTAGACACTCCTCCCCCGCCGTCACCGGATGCATCCGGACCGGGCCGAACACGTCCACCCGCCGCTGCCCGGTGAACCGCGTGCCACCACATGGCGAGCCGCGCCCACATCGCCGCCCAACGC